>NW_003299124.1:517775-523528 GCF_000151645.1 Tuber melanosporum | reverse complement strand
TCTTGTTCCCAGCCATATGCACATAGTCTTCTAAGTGCATCTGCAGCCACTGAATATCTATCTGGCTCTACTGTATTCCATATTATTCTGAATCAGGACAATGTAGCTCCCCCTACGGACTCCTTAGGAGGTTGACTATGAATAGGCATTACCTACAGTCAACCCTCCTCGAAGCAGGTCTCCTCATGATCTCAGACTAGTGTCTTAGAGCTCTTAACTATCATCAAATTCTATTACACTTTTGGGGCAACGGACTTCTGTTACATTGCCTATCAGTTTTAGGTACACTTACCTACTAGTTCTTAATTCAAAGTGGTATTACTCTGTCAGTTCTGGTCTGGTTTGCATGAAACCACCTCGACACCATTTTCCAGGTTCACCTCTATTGCCATAGGTAGTCTGTTGACAGTTTCCAGTCTGATAGACTGCATGAGTGTATACAGTGTTACTGGAGTGTCTCCACTTGTAGACTTTTACTAGGCTTATAGGAACACTCCAGGCTGTAGCCCATGATGCTAGGAACTTATAACCAGGCTAGAGGAGGTTGACCACCACCCCTCCAAGTTAGAGCTTGTTCGGAGCTCAACTGGTTGGGTGGGAGTGATCTGCACAACTTGTCGTTTGAACATCCTATGTAATCTCACATGACAAACAATTTTGTAAGTTCCTCCCAAGCTCCATGCAACATGATTCTTTCAAGGTAGGGTAACTTGGCTCTTTACCAGCGTAACCGATGGTCCAAGACAGGGGAACTCTCGTCCAAAGGTAGGGTAACCCTTCATGGACCCACCATTGAGCAATTCAGGGTATCTTCCAAATTCACTACTGGTGTTACCCAACCCACTAGGGTAACCGCTGCTCATTACTAGTACTTATGTACTTCTTAATATGGCATAGCATGTCCAACCTAGATACTTAACCAACAGTACATCTATCCACTAGACTCTGGTCTACTACCATTCATACTACAATAGTCTCTTGATAACCATATGGGTATAAGTTTGGCCATCTGTAATAGTACTCCATGGAGTCTCATTACAGCTCCTCTCCATAATAAACTCAACAGCTAAGAACAATGTCTAGATTCGCAGTACCTGTGCTATCAGCCTCGGCCGCTGGAGCACTAGTAACTAAAGTCTTAGGAAAGACAGTAGCTCACTTTCAGTTATTCTTAGCAGTAATATGGGATACGATGGCAGGACAAAAAATATATGCAACCACCAAAAGTGAAGGAACCCAACACATATGAAGCAGGCAAACTTAAATCACAATTTCTCTTTTAACATTGCGAAGGATACTTGGCGGGCAGAAATATGGATAACATTATGACAAGATCAAAATTTCCTATATGGAATTACAATTGACTAGACTTGTAGGGCAATGGTTTACATCTTTACAAGATACAGCCACTAGACAAAAGTGTTGGTGATGCGGAGTCAGTGATTACTCAGCAATGTTGTCAAAATGAAGCGCATAGATATTAGAGAATTTAACACACGAAAATGCTACCCAAGAAGAATTCAGTTTCGTGCCACAAGCCAAAGACAGCCCAGAGAGAAATTTCAGATTTGGAAAAAGGCATGATAATTGCCTTTTTCCATATCTTCCAAAAGATATCAGTTGTGGCGATGCTTGTCAATTGCCCTTGGTCCACCATTTGCAACTTCCATGCCCGGGCATGCGATTGAGGACATATAGAAAATGCCCCATGGCCTGCAGGCCAGTAATCCTCAGCCAATGAGAGCGCCGAGCAATGGTCCGCCCAGCTACCAAGGACCGGGGCATGACGTGATTAGAACTCCGCAATTGTCATGCCACCCATGTTTCTATCCGGACGATAGACAGGGCTCTGCGCGAAGCCAATATTAAAAAATGGCTTGCGCAAACCCGTCCTCACTTGACAGCACTCCATGCCAAGAAGAGGCTAGAATGGGCTCTCACTTGGAAGGATTGGACTGCGGAGGACTTTGAAGGTATACTCTATAGCGACGAGTGTACCGTTAGAAAGTCTGCCAACCCGGCGCAGAAATGGGTTTTTTTTTCCAACACCAGAAGATAAGTGGCTGTCTGATTGCATCAAGCCAAGAGGGAAAGCCAACGAGGTTGGCTTGATGGTATGGGGATGCTTTTGGCATGGCCGCTGGGGCCCCCTAGTGCCTATCTTAGAAGACAAAGTAGACCGATGGGTTTACATGGTGCTCATGGATAGCCACCTCCCCCCCTGTCATGCAGGAGATTGCATGCGAAGTTGGAGACCTCCTATTCCAATAAGACAACTCCCATGTCTACACAGCCAAGGACACTCGCCAGTGGTTTAGCGACAATGGGATTGACCTGAAGGATCATCCTCGCCTATCCCCCGATCTCAACCCCATCGAGTACTCCTGGGTTGAGCTGAAGCGACGCCTCTATATCCAGTATCCTGATATCCTAGATACCAGAGGGGGACCCAATAAGATCCGAGAATGGCTGGCAGAGGTGTTCCCGATTGTCTGGGGAACCATTCCGGATTCATTTTTTGAAAAGCTCTGGCGCTCCATGCCTTCCAGAGTTTCCGCAGTTATTGATGCTAAAGGCGTGTATACTAGATACTAGCTTGGTGGACTTTTAATTTTTTGTTTTCAATCTTTAATGTTCGTATTTAACTTTTAATTTTTAATTTTTAATATGGTATCTGTTGTCTTTCTTCATAGTTTCAGGGCAGCCAGAGGGGGGAGGGTGGACAGCATTACGCGATTAGCAGTGGTGCAGACCATCTCACATTGCGGTATCACCAAGACCTTTGTCTAGTGATTGTACATGAAGTGAAGACAATATGTCACTTATGCGAAATTCAAAGCAGCTCTTTACAAACTGTTCTGGGATCCTAACACTAAGGAAATAGCAAGAGTGAAGTGGGATAAACTCCAACAAGTGAAATAGATATTTTTGGAATACTTGATCGAATGGTGGCTACTAGAATAGGAGGCAGAATTCAACTACGCAACACTTTACATCATCTATTAAGCAACTGTAGTGAATGGCTATGGGCAGCATGGGGAAACTGCGATCAGCCTTTCACGACAATGGAACAATTGACAAGATGCATAATTGAGAATGAGAGCCAAGTCTCAATGGTTTGAAACAACTTGGAACAAACAATAGCACATGGGATAATCAAGTCGTCTAAGAATTCTAATGGAACATTTTGACCTTGAATAATAAGGAGCGAGAACAGAACATTATTTTCTGGTGAACCCATGGAATGGGACAAAGCATGAGTAGAACCCGCTCTGAATCTATCCAAGGAAGAGTACACTAGAAGAAGAAATAGAAACCTGTGCTCAAGATGTGGGACAGCCGGACAATGGATACAGGTTTCTGGGAGCTAGCATGGCCATGGATACCAAGGAACAAAAGCGGCTGTGATCAACAGATACAAATTCTAAAAGAAGAGCAACATCTGTAAGACAGTAGCTGAGGACATACTGGCGGAAAAAGATGAGGGTCTCCAGCAAACAGTGGTCTTGGAGATCCAAGATGTGGACCCAGAAAGCCCACCATGTTAGAAAACTACTATACAGCACTGCATATACTACTAGAAGAAGACTGAGATCCTCTAATAATTAAAGTGACGATATGCAATAAGAGACATGAAAGAGCCATGATCAATGTATTGCTCAATTCAGGAGCTACCGAAGATTTGATCGACAAGGAAATTTGCAACAAATTCAGCATCCACACCAAGAAAGCAAAGAAAGCAAGACAAGTCTACCGAGTGGATGGGAAACCAAGTGCAATGGGTGTATAACCCTTAAAGCCAAAGCACATATGGATATTGACAGCCATAGGGAAATAGCAACCTTCCAGGTAGTGGATCTCAAGAACAGAGAGATAGTGCTAGGCATGACATGGTTAAGCAGACAGAACGTAATGATTGAGTGGAATGAGAACAAGATGACCTTCACCAGTGAAGAATGTACAATACACTGTCTCCACAGTTGACTAGTGGTCTACTCAACACCAATATAAGAAGGAGAAGAACAATCTTTGCATGCAAACCTTGCAGTAATGCTACAAGTAAGAGAATCTAGATACAAAGAGAGGACAAGGAGGTAAAAGTGCCCACCGAGGGTTCTAAGAAGGCAGTAGGACATGACCTAAATGCCAAGGTGAGGACCACGAAACCTGGCAACTGGCAGGCAATGAGAGCAATAAGAATAGCCATGGCACTACCAACTAGCACCCATGGATAGATAGCACTAAGCAGTGTGGTAGTACTCAAACATCGACAAATATTGAATGCTGGTGTAAATGAGGCCGACTATTCAGGTAAAATCAAGCTCGTTCTGGCCAACCGGAATCACGAGGATTCCCAAGTCTAGAATGGTGACCAAATTACGCAGTTAAATTTTGAAATGATCAACAAGAGTAACTCCAAGAAGTGTATCTATTGGAGGAAACCAGGACAGGAGATAAGGAGTTTAGAAGCTTGTACTAAACCCAGCCCAATATGACAACAAGAATGTAGATCTAAGAGCTCACAGAAAAGGCCTTCGAACGGTATTATTGAAAGACAGAATCCACAAGCATTCTCAAATTGACACAAAAATATGAAAAAGCAGTCCAGGTAAAAATCAACGTCTGTACTGAGCTAGCAATCCAGGATAAGAAATACAAAAGCAATAAGAAATGGAGAGAATTGGGTCCAAAAGAATACCATCAATTCATGAATCTATTCTAAAAAGAGGAAGCCACATGGCTAGCAGCTGGATAATCAGGAGTCAACCAGGAAATTTAGCTTCAAATGGACAAAATGATAGGAAAACCAAAGGAAATGCCCTACAAGAAGTTATACCAACTAGGAATAGTGGAACTCAATAAACTCAGAAAATACAGTGAGCAAAACCTGCACAGGCAATGGATCAGGGAATCCTTCATATGAGGAGGATCTCTTAAACTATTCATCGAGAAGCAGGAGGGCAAGATGAGACTCTGGGTCAATTATGGAGCACTCAATTCAGTTATGAAAAAGGATCGGTGTCCGCTACCCTAGAATGGAAAAGCATTGGAAACATTACAAATAGCAAAATAATTCACTAAACTGGACATCAAGGTTGAATAACACAACATCTGAATCAAGGAAGTAGGAGATTGGAAAAGTGCATTTGCCTCAAGATATGGAATGTTTGAATCCGTGGATATAACCTTTGGATTAAGCAATGCAACTGGTTTATTCCAACACCGGATCAACAAAGTACTCAACAAATACCTTGACCTGTATTGCATCACATACGCGGACAATGTATTCATCTATTCCGGAATCATGTAACAATACTAAAAGCATGTTAGTAACATTATAGCTTCAATACGAGAATCTGGAATAAAGATCAAAGCAACTAAATGCAACTTCTGTGGGAAATTAACTGAATACCTCAGATTGATCATCAATTAAAGTGGAGTCAAGGTCAACCCAGTCAAAACTGCAGCTGTACCGGAATGTGCAAAACCCAAGAACAAAACAGATGTTCAATGCATTGTTGGATGTTGCAACTTCTATCAAAAATTCATAGAAGGATTTAGTAGGCTTGCTAAATGAATCTATAACCTAACAAAGAAATATTAAAAAGTAGGCTTTGAGGGAGATGGAACAAAAAGCATACTATGATATGAGAATATATTTGACATCAGCACCAACACAGGTACATCTAGACCAAAATCTAAGAACAATGATAGAAATAAAAAAGTTCGTGCATACTGTTAAAAACCTTGCG
>NW_003299124.1:444623-517625 GCF_000151645.1 Tuber melanosporum | reverse complement strand
ACTAATGTACTCGACTAGCTCGCGTGGACAGGCCGCAAAACTCAATACATAATACAACTACGATTTTGCCAACAAAGAAGTATTAGCAATAGTTCTAGCACAGAAGTAATGGAGAAGATACCTACTAAATAATAAGCATCCAGTCTGAGTTCTTACAGACTACAAGAATCTGGCCACATTCGTGGCGACAAAGGAATTGAACAATCACTAGATATCAGGGATTAAACACCTCTGCAAATACAACTTGAAAATTAAATACTGATCAGTAAAAGAGAGGGGAAAACATGATGTTCTCACATGAATTGCAAGCAACAAAGCACCGACACAAGATTATTAAAGAACAAAGCAAAAGACAAGAACACCAGTACTAAAAGCATGCTTCAAGGTAATAGAACCTATTGAATTTACCTCAAAAGAAGAAAGCAGAATCAGAAAGGCAATAGAGGAAGACAAGACAATCAAGGCAAGAAGGAACGCATTGAAAAAAGCAAAAACAGAGATCAAGAGAATTGTATGGTTTGTATGCTAGTAGAAGGATAGGAATGTGTGGTACGACAGAAAGTAAGGGATTGTGGAAGAAGAACAGATAAGAACCAATATCATCCTACAACATCATGATATCCATACTGCAAGATACTGAGAAACAGTTAAAACTTGAGGATTTATTGTGAGGTTATTCTATTGGCCAGGATTGTGCCAAAATGTCAGGAGATAAGTAAAGAGCTGCAAGATATGTCAACAAGCCAACACGGCTAAATAGACACTGTATGGACTACTGAAATCAAATAATGTTCCTAAAGGGCCGTGGAAAACAAGTACCATGGATTCCATCACGGACCTGCCTCAATCAGAAGGATATGACACCATGTTTGTCATAGTAGACTGCCTGATCCAAATGAGTAACTTTGATCCATACAAATAGAATATGACTTCGAAGAACTTTATCAGGAGATTGATCCAAGCGATCTTACAACTCCAGTTCCTTCCACAGAATATCATTACTGATCGAGAAATGCTATTGCCATCAGTGCTATGGAGAAAAATGACAGAAGACATGGGATTACAGAATCAGCTGAGTACTGCATATGACCAGCAGACCAACGGACAGACGGAATGGGTAAACACAATACCTGAGCAATATTTACGAGTCTAAGTCAACTATCAACAAGATGATTGGCTTGAACTATTACCAATGGCAGTGTTTGCATACAACAATGGAAAACAGGAAATGATAGGGACAACACCCTTTTTCACAAACTTTGGACAACATTCAGAAAATCAGAAAACAAATCATACAACTAGTGGTATCATTTCAGAGAAGAAAGACATGAAGAGGTCCGATGTGGCATTAAAATATGGGATGGGTTATGAACAGCACCAGGGAAAAGAACAATTCAATAAATACAAGAGGCCTGATCTGCACAAACAGCTTTCACAATATGGTATGGCTGCTACCATGAAATATCCATCTTATGCGGCCAGCCAAAAATGAAAATTGAACAACAAGAAAATCGGGACATAACAGATCCAGGAAAAGCTGGGCGAATGAGCTTATAATCTCAATCTCCCTTAGTTGATATGTGCAGACAAGTTATTCTACAATGAACTCTACAAACTACACAACTATAACACATTTCCTTCATAAACTATTATTCCTCCTTCCCCTGCTAGAAATCAGCTAGGAACCAGAATACGAACTCGATATTATCTCTTTTACTATAGTAACCTCCAATATTGAGCTAAGCAGATATGGTATTCTGCCAAACATGATAGAATGTGGTACATTGCTCCCAACTAGGAAAATGTAAAAGATTTCCTCTCACTCTTCCTACTAATGATACCCAGGTAGGCTGGGCCCAGGTAACAATTGCCTCCAATAACAAGGGCAAGGAGCGCAAAAACTGGCCCATGCAACCAAGTAAAACATGGGATGATAGCCCACGACACATTACATCAACGAGCACCGAACACTCACTCATGGGGCCAAGTGACAAAGAACTCCAAGAGCAGCAGAAGATGGCAAAGTATGAGATCATGAGTTGGACGGTATACTACAATGATGGGTGTCCCACATCCTACTGGGATAAACAAGGCTCTTGATAGTTCCCAAGAGAATACAAGAAACATGGTCCACACCTAGACCATGCCTGGACGCATTAAAAGGAATACTTCAACAACAAATTCAAAATGCAAAGGGTGAGGAAAGTCTATGCAGGCTACTACACGCAGAAAGATGGAAGGAAGAAAGAGTTGGAAGAGAAGGATGGTAGCAGAAGGGATGGGCCCTTAAGAATGAGGCATAAGGAGGGGGAAGTCTAAATATCCTCAAGGTAAATAGAACCGGAGGTTGGAAGTCTCAACAAGCAGATTAGAGTACTACTGAAACAACTTGGCAATGGTAAAGCGACAATCTCAGCAAACGAAGCAATGATTGTGGAACAGAGACAGTTGAATAAGTACAACTACTGAATGATCCAGAATGCAAATGTCACCTTAGAGATGGTGACAATATGAGCTTGCGAGTTGCAAGATAAGTTCAACAGGCTTTCGAAGGTCATGCAGCCTACCTCACATGAACTGTTGAGATTAGGTGAAACAGCTTAATAGGACTCAGGCTTAGGGGAAGAGGAGCTAATGACTCAAATGTAGCTTGATGGGGAGAAGGTTTTCACATGACTTACAGTTATGAGTCATAAATGTGTCATGGCTGTACCAAATGATGCATTCAAGCGTTATGACTTATTTAGGTTGTGATTTATTATGTTTCACACCTGTTTCACTTATGAGTCAGGGGTCATGCTCCTGGCAGTGTGCCTTCCAAGTATGCCTTACGGGTATGACTTGCATGTATGTCTTGCCCATATGATTAATGCTTTATGCATACAACAACTTTAGGCAATATGACTTGGCTATTGCCTTATGATTGGTTTATATGTTCTGGCACATGACCTCGCTATGAGGTCAGGCATTTCACACAGGTAACTACTTTGGTCATGTGACTAGTTTGTTATGATCTGGCTTCTTGCATGGTACAACTTTGGTCACATGACTGAGCCGGAAAGTAGCATGATATAAGGGGCTGAAGTAGCCCAAGGAGGAGGCATTTTTCAAGCTTTGTTCTAAGTACCTTCCTCATGGTTGTCTTCACTGTGCCTTGGTAGCATTCCTGTTGCTTCCACAATGGTCGGAGTTCTCTTGGATTACTGGGGAGATATCTGAGTTTGCTTAGTGGTTCCTAGAGTTTATGGTATTGAGTTCTGTCATGATGGTAGTTGTGTGGCCGATTACTTGTTTGCACCATTTCGCTACTTGCTGGTCATCTGATTATACTGGCACTTCAAGCCTTTCATTAGGGTCATTCATGGGCCCCTTTTGATAAAAGGTCTTTGTCTTCCCACCTATTGTATACTCCCAGGTTTTGTGTGCAATTGGTGGAATGCTATATTGTGTTTTGCGGGATCATCAGTGTTGTTCTTTTGGCCAGCTCATGCTTGTTGGATTTTAATGGAGTCCTTATTTCTCACAATCCAAAACATCCTTGGGTTAGAATGATGATTTTCACAAGTTATAACATGTCGTACCAATCAGGTCATTCCTCAGGTGGCAGGGAGAGAGCAGCACAAACTCCTCCTCGTTACAATGTTTTTCTACTGTCAGAATGCTACGATGTTGTTTATCACTGTTCCCTTCAAGTTTCTGTCACTGCAGCTTTGTGGTGGTTCATTCAGCTATCTCCTCCTGACCTTGATGGGGATAGCTTTCACCCTGTAATCTCTTACATCCTGGTAAGGCTCCTGTGGTTGACTAGAGTGGTATCGGATGATTGGCTGCTAGATATCTGTGTTGTCCATGCGTTGAGGTGGTTTGGTTCTAGATTGTGGTTGGCAGTTTCACCCACTGCATCTGGGGCCTATCTTCCATTTGTCAGCTTCTGGTCATTCGCACTTCCAATTCTTGTTGTGTTGGTTCGGGGTGCTATTTGCGCATCCTTTGGTCTGTGCCATTTTCTGGACCGGTACGGTTGGGTTTGGTTGGCTTTGCTTTCCCTTCTCCTGGCTCAGTTGGACTTCAATTCAGCTAGATCAGATACTGTGGCTAATGCTGGTGCCTTTAGGAGTTGGTACTGCCTTTTGAGATGCTCCCGGCCGTGGCTGTGGGGTCTACATCTGCTATTTGTGGTCAGGTGTTATGGACTCCCTTGGTTTGGCTAAGACCAGTCGCTGCCTGCTGGGGTCAGGTTTAGGCTGTCCTTTGGCTTTTGGATGGTTGATCTGTCTGAGGGGCTGGACAGGTCCCATGATCCTGTGTGTGTAGCCTGGAGAGTGCTGGTTGAGGGAGGAGAGGTACCTGTGAGTACCAGTCGGGTCCACGTCAGGTTGGACGTGGTCTAATTAACTGCTTCTGGCCTACTGGATTTGTTCTGATAAACCTGCTGAGTGCTGCAAAGCTCCCTAGAGGACCGGTTGGTTGACAGCCTCCTGTGAACATAGTGGATTGTGAACAAGTGGTTAGACTTGTTTGGACATTGCATGCTGGGCTTTGTGGAGTTTGTTTGGTTTTTTTGGTTTGACTATGGGTACGGCAGGTGGAGGCATGGCACCACAGGTGGGAGACAGGCTCCACTGAGCATCCTGGTCTATCACCAGCCTTATGTATTTCCTTTGTTTTGTGTTAGTATTAGGTTATGCATGGCATGGGCTGGTCCTCCTCACTGGTAGGCTCTTGGGAGGCACCTCACAAAGTGTGTTCATAGGGTCGACCACCTTTCATGTAGGTATGAGAGGAGGTCATCTTCATTGCGCCCTTCCTGCTATTCCGCTCTCTCTGGAGTTAGATTGTTTCTGGTCATATCATGTTCTGTAGGCTTCGTGGGACAATATTAAGAGCGTGAGGTAATGGTTTTATGTTTGTTGGATGAGGAAGCTGGTTGGGTTGGTCATTTGCTTGGCTTCGGCTATGCTTAGTGCTGGTTGGCTTGATACCATAGCTGCTACTGACTAGGACCGTGAATGGTGCCCAGTTGTTTAATGCTTTTGTGATTAGTTTCTGCACAGGCATGACTGGTGACTGGTAGGTATGTGACCGTCGATTTAGTTAGCCTGTAGTTAGTGGTATACCGGTTAGTGATATTCCTCTACTGTGGGTGCTTGTTGTATGCTAGTTGGTCGTCGTATGCTTGTGTTGGAGGTACTAGTTTAAATAAAGTTTGATTGACTTCTAAATACTTTCATTGTCTTTGCTTTCACTCTACCTCTGTAGTGAGCTTCTGTGCGCTCCATGATCATTGATGCTGGATGGTTATCTGGCTTGGCCCAGTAGTCTGTCATTGAGGATGGTTCAGTAGTTGAGGGTGTTTCTACTTGTTTGTAACCTTTCATTGCCTGCGGATTATTACTGCAATACTACTAGCACTCTGAATCTTTCATCCCAGTCCCTTGCAGTCCCTTTCGGTAAACGGTCAATGGCTTCCTGTCTATTGTCTCCTTCTAGGTTTTCATTGCCATTTGGTGGATTTGAAGCCTGGATTTAGTCGGACCACCAATGTTGTTCTTGAGTCAGCTTATCTTTCTCATAGGACTTTAATGGAGTCCTTAGTTCTCACGATACAAAATGCCTACAGGTTCTCTTGATGACTGTCCCAGGCATCCTCTTTTCCCTTATACTAGCCGCATAACTTCTCCGAGAGCTGGGTGGTACCCACCTGCCTCCTCCTTCTTGCTATATGTTTCTACCATTGGAATCCAATAATGTTCTTTATCACCCTTCCCTTGGAGGTTTGGTCCATGTGGTATTTACAGTGGTTTAGCCAGTTGTCTCCTCCTTGCCTTGCTGGGCATGGCTTTGACCCTGAAAACATTTACCCTGTGGTGTGGTTTTTCTTGACTGCCAGGAGTGGTGTGGAACAAATAGCTGCCACACACTGGCGTGGTTTGTACCTAGTGGTAGTTGGGTTATGGATTGTGGTTGCCAGCATTACCCATTGCAAGTAGAACCTACCTTCGGTTTTTCTGCTTCTGTTGGTTCACCCTCTCCCTTCCTGTGGCGTCTGTTGGGGGTGCCTCTTGACCATTGTTCAGTCTGTGCCATTTGTTGGACTTGTGGGGCTGGTTTCTGCTAGCTATGGCTTACATTTTCCCCTCTGGTTTGGATTTCAGTTCAGCTGGGTTAGATGATGTACTGGTGTCCATGACTTCAGGTATTGGTACTGCTTGCTTTGTGGCTCCTGGTTCTGCCTGGTGGGCCCCACTGGCTATAGGTTGTCGGGAGAGAGGACTTTGTTGGTATGGCCAGAACCTATGGATGACTGATTAGGTCAGGTATAGACTATGCTATCATGATAAGATGATTGATATGTCCAAGGGGCAAAGGGGGCTAGATGGGTTCAGTTGCATCTAGGGTGTGGGGCTTGGGAGAGGCTACTGCGTGAGGAGAGGCACCTGCAAGCACTGGTTGGACTGGCCTCAAATTCAGCAGGGTCTAATTAAATGTTTCCGCCATGGTGTGGACTGCTGATGTTAAGCTACTGCTGGCTGTAAAGCTTGCTGGCAGGCCAGATGTCTGATGGCTACCTGTGTGGATAGTGGGTTGTGACCATCAGGTTGGAATTATTTGCGTTCTCCACACTAGGTATTGTGCGGTTTGTGTTGTTTCCTTGATTTGGCTACTGGTATGGTGGGAGAGGGCATGGCACCCCAGGGGAGAGATAGGCCCACTGACTGTCTCGCTCTGGCACCACCTCTATCGATTTGCTTAGCTTTTGGGTCTTTGATTGGGTTATGGGCAGTAGGTACAGGTTCTCCTTACAGCAATGCTCTTCTGAGGCAACTGGTAAAGTGGGTTAATAGGGTCGACTGCACACCAGGTGAGCAACAGATGTGGATAGGTTGGTCGCCTCCTGCCTGCCCTTGTGCCGCCTGTATTATTAGATTATTTTATTCTTTTCTATCGTGGCTGATACGGCTAGGTGATGGTACATAGACTGTGTGGTAGCATTTTATGCTATTTGGATGAGGACCTTGGTCGAGTTGGTCTTTTGTTCAGTATCGGCTCCAGTTAGTGCTGGTTGGCTTCATACCAGACGGGCTACGGACTTGGACGGAGGAGGGAGCTGGGTTCTTTGTTGGTCTTGTAATAAGTTCTCGTGAGGGCATGAGTGTGGAATCACTGGTACTGGGCTGTAGACTTAGTAAGGTTAAGATTAGTGGTATATGGGTTAGAGGTATATCTGTGTCGGTGGGAGCTCCTCATATTCAGGAGTTTGCGCTGGGAGTTCAAAGAAAATGGGATTGAATTCTAATTACTTTCCTTATTCTTGATTTCACTCCACCTTAGTGGTGAGCATCCACACCCACCATAATCTTTCTTGCTACACAGTTATCTGGGTTTGCCCAATATCCTCTTGTTGAGAATTATCATGTGGTTCAGAGCCTATCTACTTGTTTGCGCTGTTTTTCGTCAGCTGCTAAGTATCTCACCATACTTCAACTTCGAGCCCTTCATCCCAGTCACTCATAAGTCTCTTTCTCCTAATTGTCTATAGATTCCTGTCTACTATCTGCTTTGTGGTTTCGCCTTCATTTGGTGAAATGGAACATTGTGTTTGTAGGAATCAATTGAGTCGTTCTTTGGACCACCTCATTTTTCTTGAGTTTTAACCTAGTCCTTCGTTCTCATGAAACAAACTTGGTGCAGCTACCATTGTTGCCTCTGGTAGTATGGAACCTTCGGCAGCCAGACCCTAGGGTTGTCTGTGCAGCATGTTGGTTGAGTTGTAGATTGTGGTTGGCGACTCTACCATTAGCAAGGGGGTCCTACCCTCTGTATGTAGGATGCTGTTCATTGGTCCACCCCCTTCTATCGACTGTTATTTGGTCTTCCCCTTCTGCCGAACCTGTGGGCTGGCCCTTGGTGGTCCTGCCTTGCTCTTTTCCAGCGTGGTTAGGCTTCCACTCAGCTGGGCTGGCTGGTTTAGCTGGTGCTGGTCTCTTCTGTTATCGCTACTGCCTCGTTTGTGGCTATCAGATATCGCTGGTGGGCCCACTTTGGCTGCCCGTTATCGTGCCTTGAGGAGGCGTTGGCATTCCCAAGTCCAGTGGATGCTTAGTAGGATTTGGTATAGACTGTCCTGTGGCTATCAGATGGTTGATCCTCTGATGGGCTGAGGGGACAGGATGGATCCTGTGGCATCCAGTATGTGTGGCCTGGAGGGAGCTGGCAGGCGGAGGAGTGGCACCTTTTTGTACCAGTCAGGCCTGCGTCGGGTTCGACAAGGTCTAATTAAGTGTTTTCAGCTTGCTTGTGCTGCAATGATTTAGCTGCAGAGTGCTGTAATGCTTCCTGGTGGACCAGCAGTGTGATGGCCACTTTTGCAAATAGTGGATTGGGAGTACTTGGTTAGACCTCTTTAGATCTTTTGTGCTGGGTTTTGTGGGGCTAGTTCCGTTTCTTTTGGTTGGTTATCATCATGGCAGGTATGGATAAGGCATCAATACATCACTTACTGCTTCGTTCTATTACCAACACTATGTTTTTCCTTTGTTTAAAGTGTTTTCTTTGTGTTACAGGCAGCAGATACAGGTTCTGATAACCGGTACACTCTAGGAAGCCAACCGTCAACGTGGGTTCATAGTATCTAATGCCTGGTATACAGGTATGAGTAGTGGACATGTCGGTCCCCTCCTCGCTGATATTATGCCGTCTTTTCTGTTAAACAGTTTTAGTTTTCAGTTGTGTAGGATGGGCTGTGGGACAGTATTCAAACTGGGTGGTAGTGTTTTATATTTTTTTGATGACAATCTTCATCAGGTCAATCTTTTGTTTGGCCTCGGCCACACTTAGTACTGGTTGGCTTCATACCATAGGGGCTGCAGACTTGTTCCGGGTTGGGTGCTAAGTTGCTAGTTGCTATGAGAATTTATTTCCATGCAGACATGACTTGGGAATGATAAGTGCAGTGCGGTAGACATAGATAGCCTCTAGTTAGGGGTATACCTGTTATCTGTATCCCAGTGCTGAAGTGGGCATGTTGAATGCCAGTGTTGGCCATACAAGTCTAAATAAAATTCAACTGAATTCTAAGTACATTCCTGGACCTTACCTGTACTCACCCAGCCTAGTGAGATTCCGCACCAATGATGATCTTTCATGCCGCACAGTTCTCCGGGTTGGCCGAATATTCTGGCCTTGAGAGTTGTTGCGTGGTTGAGCCATTGTCTTGTTGTTTACAGAGTTTGCATACCTGCTGGTTATCGCTACCACGATACTGGTACTTCAAACAATTCATAGCAGTCACTCTTGAGCTTCTTTCTCAAAAAATATCTTCGGCTTCCTGTCAATAGTCTACTGGTTGGTTTCTCATTCAATTCAGCCCGTTAAACATTGTCTTCATGGGGATCACATATGTCTTTCTTTGGGCCAGCTTATGTTTCTTGTTGGGTTTTACAGAGTCCATAGTTTGCATGATACAAACCTCAAAGGTGTTTACTAGAGGACCATCACATGCCTTTGACTTATGGTACCAGCCCCATTACTTGTCAGGGGACTAGGCGGTACTGGTCCTGTCATGCTTCAATACTACAGGTTTCTATAGTCAGAATCCTACTCTTGTTTTTATCACCATTCCCTTGGAACCTTTGTCCTTGTAGCATTTACAGTGGTTCAGTCAGGTGTCTCCTCCTCGCCTCAGTGCAGTTGGCTTTGACCCTAAAAACCTTTACCCCTTGGTGTGACTTTTATGTTTGTTAGGAGTGGTGTGAGGTGGTTGGCCACTAGACACTCCATTGTCTATGCATTGTGCTAGTTCAGTAGCGTGCTTATAGTTTACAGCTTCACACATTCCATGTTGGCCCTACCTTCCATTTGGCTGCTTCTGTTTCCTCTCCCATCCACTTCCTGTTACTGTGTTTGGCGATTCAACTTACCCGCTGTTTGGTCTATGCCCTTGCTGGACCTCTAGGTCTGTTCTCTAATTGTCCTGCCTGACATTTTCCCTGCTCCTTTGGACCTCAGTTCTATTGGGTTAGATGATTTGACTGGGGCTGGTACCTTCGGCTATTTGTGCTGCCTCCTTCATAGCTCATGGTAATGGCTGGTAGGCGCAACTTGGCTACAAAGCGTCAGGGGCTGGGGCTCTGTTGCTCTTGCCATGACCAGTGGCTAGATGATGGGGCTAGGTATAGTAAATCCTGAGGCAGTCTGAAGGTTTACTTGTTGGAGAGGCCGAGGGCGCTGGATGGGCTCTGTGGTGTCTCGTTTGTGGAGCTTGAGGGGGGCCAATTGGGTGGTGAAAGAGACTTGCGAGCAGTGGTTGGGCTTATATCAGGTTTTGCAGGGTCTAATTAAGCGTTGCTGACACAGCCTAGGCCATTATGGTTAAGCTGCTGAGTACTGTAATGCTTCCTGACAGACCGGCTGGCTGAGGGCCACCTGTGTGGAGAGTGGGTTGCAAGCACCCAGTTGGACATGTTTCAGTCTTATATGCTTGGATTTGTGGTGCTTGTTTGCTTCTCTTGGTTTGGTTGTGGGAATGCCAGCAGGAGGCCTGGCACTAAGTGTGGCAGATACCCTCCACTGACCATTTCGGTCTGTCACCACCTCTATGCATTGGTTTTGTTTGGTGTTTTTGTTTGGTTGACTGGCAGCGGATAGAGTGCCTCCCCACCGTTACCATCTGACAGGCAAATAGTAAAGTGGGTTCAAAAGGTCAATGGCCTGGCATGCTGGTGTGAGAAGTGTGCATGTTTGTTTCCTCCTGCCCGCTATAGTGCCACTGGTGGAGTTAACTTGTTTTTGGTTTTCTTCTGCGGTAGATGGGCTGCGGAATGGTAATAGACTGGATGATTGTGGTTTTATCATTGTTGACTGAGGATCCTCATTGGGTTGGTCTTTTGTTCATCTTCCACTAAACACAGTACTTGTTAGCTTCTTACAAGAGGGGCTAATGTTTGAACTATGGAGAGCTCTATGCTGTCAGACAGTCTTGAAATTAGTTCTCACACAGACATAACTTGGCAATGGCAGGTCCGGGACTATAGAATTGGTTAGCTTAGGATTAGTGGTATACAGGTTAGCCATATCACTGTGCTTGCAGGGGCTTGTCATATGCTAGTGTTGGCAGTACCAGTTTAAATAAAATTAATAAAATTAGATATCCTCCTAGGTACATTCCTCGTCATTACTGATACCCTGTCTTGTAACGTGAAGGTGCCCTGGTGATGCACCAGCACCTTTCATTTCTCTCACATGATTGGCTTCTAGTCTTTCACTTTGAGCACCTGTTTTAGGCCCGGTTGTTCTCCCACTTCCTACATTTGCTGAAATCATCAGTTTCCTTCTACTGATCCATACACTTGTTTCCCTTGAGCTGCATCATCACGCGCACAATGGATAAGCAAGCCTCCTCCATCTCTGTGTCATCCGCTCTACTTTCCTTTGTTGTTTTGTCCGCTGCTAGCTTGCAGAACCTTGGCCTACATCCTGAAACCTCTCACCTGGGGCAACAAGTCTCTCTTCTCTCACTGAATTTTCATGGTACCGAGATGGAAACATCATCCTGGTCCACCCCACAATTGTCTGAAAGCAAAACAATTGGTAATTTGGTTACTATACTCAATTCAGTTGATGTTCCTGCGGTCATCCCCTTTTTACTTGTCCCCTTGGTCACATCAGTTACTATGCTTGTCTTGGTTGTAGGGAATAGGCTGGATCCTGAGAATTCTGAGGATCCATTGGAGCAACGCCCCCAAGAGGATGTTGCAGCCCTGGTTATCCTGCCCCTATCTGTACTGGTTGTTGGGAGTAGTAGTGTGGTTGGTCCGGGTCCTGATTTGTTAGGTGTGGCAGAGGTGTATACTCCTTGTATGGGTGGAGTGATTCCTGGTCTTGTGGCGCCAGTAACAGAGGGTGTACCTCCTTCGAAGGGGCATCTGCCTGAGTCCCCTGTGGCTGAGCCTGAGGCTGGTCAGTGTAATGCCTCTAGTGGTGTCCACCAAGTGATGGTGCATGGTGATGTGGATGCCCAGTCCACTCCTGTTGCGAGACCTGCAGCTGGGGGGGGAAGAGAAAGAAGAGTAAGAAGTGCAAGGGTTAAAGGTGATCAATCCTTCCCCATGCCACTTGTCCCTGACTCAGAAGGGTAATTACCTTAGGCAGTTTGTGACAGCACACTGCCTACTAGTGAGTCCACAGTGAGTCTGCCCTCTGTGGAGAGAGGTAAGGAGTTGGAGGAGGACTTAAGAACTTAACCCTATTTGGCCAAGTGACAATGGCCATGGAACATGATCATCCTGGCAGCTTGCTTCATGGTATTTGGATTGCACTGGTCCTGCAGTGCCCCCTGCAAAGTCTACGATGGTTCGTTCCCACTTGGCTAGGGAGCCCTCGTTCTGTAAGATGGCTTTTCCTCTGCTCTATGCCCTTGGGCTATGGGTGTTTCCTTTGTTTTATCTTTGGGGGTGGGTTACTGTGAGGTCATTGGGGGTGTACCAGGATCATTGAGTGGTTATGATTGAGTGGACTTCAACTGTGGAGGAGGTTATTGCTGGGTCACATTCAGCTGGTGGCAGTGGAAATTTGTATTCGGTACTGGTTACTTGCCAGGCAGGTAGACTGGACGGAGGAGAACTTTCTTTACCATTGATAGTTTTGCATTGAGTGTTCATCTTGGGGCATGGAACAGGCATGTTTGCGGTACAGGTTCAGAGATTTAGTTAGTTTGTAGTTAGTGGAATCTGGGTTATGCTAACCTTAATGCCCGGCCCTTGGACTCGTTGTATGCCAGTGTTGGCGGTGCAAGTTTAAATAAAATTAGATTACATTCTAACTACCTTCCTCATCCTTACTTTGACCCTTTCTCCCCACTTGAAGTTTCCCTGGTGACCAACATAAGCCCATGATTGTTATCTCGCCATAGGCTTCAGGTCTTTGACCTCGAGCATCTTTTTACACCTTGTTGTTAATTCCTTCCTCACATTTGCCGGAAACCTCAGTTGCATTCAACTTATCAGTACCATTGTTGACTTCAGTCGCCATCACTCGGTTCCACTGGTGAAGCGAGCCTCTACTGCCTCTGCCATGTCCATGCCGTATTGATTGGTGGTTCTGTATCAGGCCGTCCAGAACTACTTTGCCCTAGAGGTCCATGTATGTAGCTTTCGGCATCATGTCTCTGTCCTGTCTCACTGATTCCATCGTGTTGAGAAGGAAATATCTAGCTTTTCGGCTGCCCTTAGTTCTCATCTTGATTTCAATTGAAGTTTGGTCATAATGCTGGCAGCCGACACTTCAATGGTTATCCGCTCTTATCCAGTGTGCTCACTTGCTTAACTTGCTACAATGGTCCACGTTGTAAGGTGTGGGCAAGTGCCTGAGAATTCTTCAGGTCCAGCAGAGAAGCTCCCTCGTGGGAATAGAGTACATGCAGTTATCCTGGCCCCGCCTGCAGCTGTGCTGGAGGGTGGTTATGTGGGTGGACAAGTTCCTTATTAATTGGGGCCTGTTTGAGCACATGCTTCTGGTATAAGTACGGTTGATCCTCTTGTGGTTGTGCCTGCTACAATGGTACCACCCCCTTCAGGGAGGCTGGTGCTTGAGCCCCCACTAGTTGAGTCCTAGGATGGGTGGGGTAATACTTCTAGTGGCGTCTCCCTTGTGGCATTGGGTGGTGATGAGGGTGGCCCATCCACTCACATCACAAGACAAACACCTGCGGATGGGAAAAGGAAGAAGAGCGAGATGGGTGCATTAAACACAAAAAATACTCATGCAGGCCACAGTGCTTTGACTTGTAAGAGGCGCCACCTGGGTAGGTTCCAGATAGCGAACTGGCTATTTCGCAGTCAATGGTAGGTCCACCATCAGTGGAAAGAGTTCAGGAGTTTCAGGAGACCTTGCCTACCAGGACTTGCTAAGCCAAGGGTCAACATCAAGATGAAATAGTCATCCACCCTATTGCTGTCGAAATGTTTGGACTGTGCTTCTAATCTGATACTGCTAGGATAGTCTACAACAGTTTGTACCCCCTCAGTTAGGGAGCACTTGCCTTATAAGATAACCTTCCTACAGGTCTACACGCTAGCATATTGGGTGTTTTCTTTTCTTCTTTGTTTTCTGTTTTGGGATTGTGGGTGGGTCACTGGGCGGTTAGTGTGTGTGTCCAAGGATTATTTAGTGCAGATGCTCAGGTGGCCTTCCACTGTGAAAGGAGTTATTGAGTGGTTACATTCTGGTGGTGGTAGTGGATTTTTGTATTTTGTAAAGGTTACTGAGCTGGCAGGTAGGCTGGCTTGCAGAGAGTTTTCTTTACCATTGTTGGTTGCGTATTTACAGTTTGTGTTCAGGCATGGTGCTGGCCTGTTTGAGGTATGGGATCGCTAGTGTAGCTAGTTTATGGCTAGTAGTATCTAGGTTGGGCTGACCTCTAGGTATGGCCCTGCGGCTAGTGGTATCCCTGTATTGGTAGAACCAGTTCAAATAAAATTTAATTAACTTCTAAGTACTTTCCTCGTCCATACCTCCACTCTGCTGCGGTGGTGACCTTCCACATCCCAGATGATCTTTCATGCTGAACAATTCTCTTGGTTCATCCTCCATCCTGGTCTTGTAGCTTGTTGTATGGATGCAGGCTTCTCTACTTGTTTGTGTTACATATTTCTTACTAGCTTGTTATCGGGGCTAAAATCATAGCAATCTGAGCATCACATTGCGATTGCTTATCAGCCTCTTTAGATAAACTATCTCCAACATCCTGTCAATCTTCTACTCCGAGGTTTCGCATGCTATTGGGGCAGTTTTGAACATTGTGTTTCGGGGATCACCTGTGTCTCTCTTTGGGCACACTCAGGTTTCAGGTTGGGTTTTAACAGAGTCTGTGGTTCTCATGATACAAAATGCCCAGGGGTTAGCTTGATGACTATCCCTTGTCATCAACTCCTCATACTATCATCATCAATGCTCTGGTGGCCCGGCTACTAACTGCCTGGTCCTTCCACATTACATTTTGTTTCTAAGATCTCAATCCTAGCATGTTGTTCATCACCCTTCCCTTGGAGTATCCCTCATTGTGGCATTTATTCTAGTTCCGTGAGGTGTCTCCTCTTCGCTCTGGTAGGAATATCTTTGACCCTCAAAACCTTTACCAGCTAGTAGGATTTTTCATGACTGCTGGATATGGTGTCGGATAAGTGGCTATAAGATACTCTCGTTGTCTATGTGTTAAGCTGGTTCTGTTGCCATTTGTGGTTGGCAGCATCACCCATTACAAGTGGGCACTACCTTCCATTTGTCTGCTTCTGTTACCCTTGCAGCCTCATTCCTTGCTGTGTTGGTTGAGGTTGCCTCTGGCTCGTTGTTTGGTCTGCTCTTCTTGCCAGACCTGTGGAGCTGTCTTCGCAATCTCCTACCTAACCTTTTCCCTGCTTGGTTGGGCTTTAGCTTGGCTGGGTTGGATCGTGTGGCTGGTGCTTTCACCATTGTGGCTCCAAGCTATGGCTGCTGGTCCTTACCTGTGTACACAATGTCAGGAGTTAGGGCTCTATTAGTGTAGCCAAGACCAGTGGCTGACCGATGTAGCCAGGTATAGGCTGTCGCTTGGCTGTTGAATGGATAATCATTTGGGAGAGTTGAGTTGGATGCGTAGGCCTTGTGGCATCCAGTGTGTAGAGCTTGCTGGGGGCTAGCTGTGGGGGAGCGGCACTGACAAATACCTGTAGGACTTCCTATGAGGTGGCTTGGGGTCTAATTAAGTGTTCCCACCTGTTCCTGGGATGTTTGGGTTACGATACTGAGTGCGGTTATGCTTCCTAATAGACTGGCTATCTGATGGCCACCTGTGCACAGAGTGTATTGCGACCCCCTGTTTGAATCTGTTTGGGTTGTGTCATCTGGACTTTGTCAGGCTGGTTTTGTTTTCTTGATTCAGTCATGTGTATGGCAGGAGGAGGCATGGTGCCACAGGTGGGAGATAGGCCCCACTGACCATTTCCATCTGTTACAACCTCTATATATTTCTTTTGTTTGCTATTTTATTAGGCTTACAGGCCGAAGGTACAGGCACTCCATACCGGTATGTGCGTTAGAGGTAAGTGGTAAAGTCTGTTCATAGGGTCGATTGCCTGGCATACAGGAGCGAGTTGTGGACATGGGGGTTACCTCCACATTGATGTGGTGCTGCCTCTCATGTTAGATTTTTTGCTAGTTTTCTTTCACAGAGGCTATGCCTGCGGGACCATATAGAGACCATGTGGTACTGATTTTATGTTGTAACCCCATCGCTTCTTACATCATACAACTACCCGTTCTGTTCAGGCAGATAATCCTCTATATGTACAGTTGCAAGGATATCTTCTGGCTGCTCGTATAACCTTATGATGAGCTTCTTCATACTGTATATGAATTGTGCTTGTACCGGAAATTGCATGTGTCTTACCTGTCCACCTTAGTACCACATATTGCATTGTGTTATATCAGGCCCAACTGAGTTGATCTACAAAATGTATGCACTACTCTGAAGGTTCCTCAAGCATAATCCAAGTTTTCAGAAACAGGCCTGTTAAATGAAGCAATTTCCAAAGAGGATCCCCAAGCTGTGTGTACTGCAGAATAAGCCACTTCGTGAACTACAATCTAGGCCTCTCTTCTCCTGTTGCTATCTTATGCAGATATATAGTTCCAATGTAGCCATTGCCCTAATATATACCTTCGTTGCTAGCAGGCCGATAGCTCCGGATACCAGATGTGGGAGCACAGCTGCTACTGTGTAGTTGTGAAATCCTTGCTATGTATGATAACTGAAATGTTAGAGGACACTACATTGTGCCTGGTATTATTTGCCTTGTATTATTCGGACACATGCGGTGGACCTTCTCTGCACTGCATTAGTTTAGTAGTATTTGCAGATGGTGTAAATCATGGCAAGTAAGTGATAATCTCCTCCTCAGCTGGTATCTTGTATCACACCAGGCCATGGCGATAAAATGATATCTGCAATATCAATCTCCTCGGGGTTTGGCTCTGTGTCTCAATCTCCCTCATTCAATGCAGATGAGTTTTAGTACTGGTAACTGGTCTGTCACTGACAAGGACTAGGGCCCAATCATGTCATTCTTCAGGTTGCCTTACTTAGTATAATACACCTTGGTCTCTATTACACTTTTGTGTGTAAACCTTGGCGGTCTTCCTGGTTGTGTGCTTAAAATTGATAGTAGAGAGCGATTATAGTATCTGGGCTCCGTATTCAATACAGTATGCGGAGAACTAACATACTCAAATTAGTGTATGACTGACTTCAATTTCCCTGATCCCAGTGTGTCTGTTCTTACATTATATTTATCTCCATATCAAATACCTACCCAGGAGGCTGACTTACTCCATGTATCTGTTTGATATTGCTTATGCATTCTGTAACAGGTCAGTGAGTATCAGGTAAGTAAGGATTGCAGATACAAGTAAGCAGTGTGAAGATTGAGTGTCTTGTACATAAAGTGTGTCCTTGGTTTCATGGTGTTAAATATGACATGTACGATCCGATACAGTTACACTCACAGGTATAACCAGTATTACCATCAATAGAATTAGGAACCATTATTTGAGATTTGATTGTATGTTTTCCTTACACCCAGATGGCTGGTCAGTTTTCGGCACTAGGTTGCAAAATCGATATTTATAAATTTTGCTTGGGACAAGGTTCTTGACTTTGAGAATTAGAAATAAGGAAGAACTCACGAAAGACATAGCTGTGGCCATGTCTTCATATTAATGAGGTTTAGTTTTCCAACTCAAACTTTACCGTATCTTGATTACAAAGAGATAAACTTTCATTCTCTGGAGTCAGGTGTTCGAAGCTCTGGAACCCAGATGTAAATATTGAGGCAGACACAACTCAGTTGCCCAGAAATCAGAGGACGTGGTAAAATCCCATCACTGACTGTTCAAGTTAACAACTAAGATTGATAGCAAGCGCTGCAATAAGTCTAATAACAGGTAGCTGTAGCTAACCTCATCTCCCGGCATCTACCCAGCACATTTGAGCGCTGGCAACAGTTTTACTAATTTTAGAAAAGCTCTCCAAATTTGTTATCATCTCGGTAACACTGGGCCATTTAGTGACTATGTAGATAATATCAGTGGGTTTCATAAGTCCTAGTACTTGATGCTAATGCAAGGGGGATGAGGGCTATTACTACTATCAGACTAGGCAGAAGAGGTTGATACAACTAATGCAGCAGTATGACTTAAGGGCTGTCAATGATAATACTACTATCCTGGACAGGCTACTAGTGTGAGAAACCTGACTACGAAACAATGGGGATCTCAAATGAGATATATGACAAGAAAAAATAATATTGCAGAAGAGATACCTCGTAGTATTAGTACAGAGAACGAGCATAACAAGTTTATGGAAAATTGTGAATTTGTAAGTAAAACTAAATTAAAGGCATTTCAATGCTAGCGGAAGGGGAAGAATGATGTTTTGCGCAGCAAATGTAAAGGAAAAGACATCTAAATACCTGTAGAGAAGGGAAAACTCATGTGAAGGGCAAAAGCAAAGCAAACACTTCTGAACACTGGAAAAAATGTAAAAAATCAGTATTTCTTGAGCATGCATTGGCTGCTATAGCGGATTTCAAATGATACTTGGGCTTCTTATGGAATCACTGTAGAGAAACTTGAAGATGCCGGCACCACTGAAGAACAGGTTGTGGTGGTGGCAGGATTCTCAAGAATGGTCACAAAAGTACATACCATTAGATTGAATATGACAATTACAGGCATGGTAGTTGCAGGAGCGAGAAGCATAGTTATAGATATAAGAGCAGTAGGAGTTGGCAGGATAATCACTGATAGGATGTGCATGGAAGATGGAGGAACAAGTGCAGACAAGGGGGTTTGGGGAGCAGGTAGGAAAGTCATAGTCGATGAATATAGTATGGTCGCTATTTCCATATGCTGGTCATAGCTCTTGTAGGAGTCAACTTGGAGGGCACTATAGCCCCTGTTGTGCCTACAGTCAAAGTAAGCTAGTTAGTGATCCAAGGGTATTGTGGGTTCACGTATATGAGATTTTAGGCCTTCTCTCACTTGGATGGCTAGCAGGAGCCTGGGTCTGCACCAGTACTCCAATGTAGGAGGCGGTAGCGCTTCGAGGTACTCAGCACCCACAGTTCATTCTCCTCTCTCTGCTATGAGCACTGGAGTTTCATTCCTGCTGTGGAGTGTAGGGAACATACCTCATCAAAGTTAGGATGGGTGGTATGAAGGAGAGACATGCTATGGAGTGGGATGTTGGCAGTCCAAATGCATGCCATTGGTTGCCCACTATCTGCTATTAGTGATGGAGTTGACATGATAAGATGTATTTTGTGGAACTTACCTTGTCAACAATAAGATGGCCAGTAGTGCTGGTGCACGCTGTCAGTCAGGTCTAAACAGGCCAGACATATCCAGTTCCTTGTTCTTGATTTCCTTTCACTGATGGAGTTTTGTTGATAGCTTGAATTTTGGGCAACTAAGCTCATTGACATTAAGACAAGTAATGGGGCGGGTGGGGTGTGCCAACTGTGGAGGTTTTGAGGGGCCAGGTGCATTTGGTTCTTTGTCTGATATCTGCTATTAGTAACGATGATTTCGTGATAACCAGAATTTAGGTAAACATACCTTGTCAGTATTGTAATAGGTAGTATGATGGGTGGCACCAGTGGGGCAATGCGGTCTAGAGGGGCAATAGGCATCTTGTTCCACTTCCTGTTTGTGTTACAAGTTGCCAAGCCTGGTTGATAGCATTATCAGAAATCTTGATATGTTTGTGAACATGCATCATCGATAATAATACCTTCTCAACTAATAGGAGTTGTGGCAACATGATGAGACTCTACTGATGATGAGGCGGAAAAGTCAACACTGACCTCTAATTCTCCCACTCCCTCCTGCCCTCAACCTTCCTCCTCCTTCTACTCTTCTACCTACCTCGAATGCTCCCTTCTCCTCCTTCACTGCAACCTCCTCCGCCCCTCCTTCAGATGTCTCTATTCTGCCAACAGCGATCCTAGACCTCATGATTGAAAAAAGATTATCTCACGTTATCTGGCTCTAGTATCTGGTCTACCTTCTCCGCCTCAGCTGGATGTGGCTACAAGACTGTGAGGTAGAGGTAGTTCTGGTCATCATTGGAGAGGCCCCATGCCTGGACATCATTGACTGTATATAACAGATGAGTACTCTGAACCGGAGAGGGTCAGTGGATATACAACTAAGCCAGCGTGCGCCCTGACCAGTGGCTCTGAGGCGACATCGGAGGACTAGATTTCCTCCTCCACAGGTTGCCTGCTGAATACTGAGTACCTCTTTGATGTGTTGTGATTCTATTTTACCCCTTACACAACTCCTCAGGCAGGGTCTGTGGAATACCATGAGTGGGTAGGCAATGGATGGCCATCCAACCTGAAATCTATCAGGTGAATGGTGTAGACATGTATTGCTAGTGGGCTATACAGAGGGGACCAATCATTTTTAGGCCCCAATAAGAAGTGTTAGTCCTAGGAAATTAGACACTATATGGACAGTGAGACTTACCCGGAGATCCCGGCTCTGGCATGACTAGTGTGTACTCTGTATACTGATGCTAGATTGGTGCCCTAATTTTCCGCCCTGTATTATGGACGCAGATCCTCCGATGACATCTGGCTTCCCAACATTCTTGGCATAGTATTCGTATTTTGCAAGCATGATCCAGCCTTTGACTGGGGTAGTAGAGCTAGTCAATGCAATGCTCTAGTCCTATTTACCGTTAGTAAGCTATTAGAGGTCACAGGAGTGCATGGCCTTGAAGCCTGGTGCAGACTCATAACACATTTCAGCAAGAGCCTATTGTCATAAGGATCCTGGAACACACACTATGTCTTGACATAGGTGACCTCATCATAGGAATCCACTAATGAAGTAAGAGAGTTAGTTTTACTATGTCAGAGATGTGTACATTAGAAGATTTTACAAATCATTCGTATCTTTCTTAGCTGGCACAAGGCGACCATTATCAGCACATACTACATGTAAACTCTCGTGTTTGCTACCCCCAACATTGGGAAGTGTGGCAGCTCTGCTTTTTTCTCTCTGAACTGCACTTATTTGACCTTGGAATGCAGGATGTCTACAAGTGTGTTATTGAAAACCAGGAAACAATGATTAGATAGATAGTACTTCAGGATGTGTACTGATAGTCCTTGACACCTTCGGGGAGCTGTTCAACTTGAGCTGCTGCAGTAGACAGTACCATAGTTGTCGTGATAGTGGTACATGTGGGCCTGGGGCTGTAGATAGAAAGAGGTCAATATAGTGGTCAGGATCAAATGAAGTCCAAGTAGTGGACATGGGCCCCTGGCAGAAGACAGAAAGAGGTTAATATAGTTGTTGGGGGGATGGGCTGTAGTGTGAGACATGGACATGGTTACTAACAGGGGAGAAGGCAGAAAGAAATTCCTATTGTAGTGGGCATGAAAGCAGATGGACATCACTGCTGTGGTTGGAGGGAATTCAGGAAGAGGTTGCTATTATTGTGGAAGATCCCAGAGGAGGGCAGGTATTTGATACAAACAATAGTGAGCATGAATATGTAAATACCCTTGTGAAGTATTCATACATCAAAAGACTACATTACTGCTTTTGTAGACTAGAGGTATTTATTGCTTGGAAATGAAGGAAATTAAATTATTTTTAAGTATACTAGCAGATGGATCTAAAGCACTAAATACAGATGTAATAAAATTTCAAACATATTGCAGAGCACACATGGCATCTGTGAGAATTTGTACTAAGCCTGCGGATGCCCTAAGCATGTGAGCTGCACCATATTCTGATGCTAAGAGACCTCACCTGCACCTAAAAACCTTAAGTTCTACTAGTCCTAACCTCACTCTACAATACGTTCACAGCAGAGCGTGGAGGTCTAAACTGATAGCAAACGTGATCTAAAGGTTGTGGTGATAACAATGATTGTATTATTTTCTCCAGAGAAGGTTATTGCAAACAACTCCTGGTTGTTGCTTTACTGCCTTTAAATACCTTTTCTACTCACATGTGTCCTCTATATTACAACCCTTATATAAAGCTGACTTCAATCTTACACACAACCCTATATCACCATTTTTCCTTAACCCTACATCCTGTGTCATATCATCTATCTTCCATCATAAGCCATATGTTGTACCCTAGTATTATTCTCATTTACATCAATATTGGTTCAAGTGTTTCGCCCAGTATGCGGGGAGTATGAGTCTAGCCGGCCATTGCGTCTCGTTTTTGACTCATGTATAATATGGGCACCATGGCCTGGCAGGAGTGCATCCTCAGTGGGGCATTTCTCGCTGATTGTCTCCTTTGTCATGATAACAATAAAACATGAGATCTAACAGGTCCTGCTCCACATAGTATGCGAGCAGCCATGTGTCCATTGTTTCCCTATCCTTGATGAAAATGTAGACCAATAATGATAGCGGGTTGTAGAAAAACGGCTACAGCAGCTGGCCTCCTTCAACTGTGGGGCCTAGTACATACGGAATCCGCTAGACATTTATGAATCTGATAACCAGGGTGCATAAGGTGCGAATATCTGATAAATCTATCTCATCGAACCCTATTCCAGAGATGTGTAGAGTTTTCCAATTTCGCATTAAAGAGTCTGGCTTTGACTCTGCCACTAGCTATTGCTCGCACCTTCAACCAGAAGTCATCACTAACTGCTGGATTCGAACTACACTTACTACTTGTTGGCATCCCAGCTGTGCCTTTCAATAAATATTATCTTTGTAAGAGGAGACTAAATTCCAACAGCGGGTAGGGATATAAACTACCTTTTTGTATAGTATACAATGCATATCACGGGACTCCTTTTACCATGTATTGCTGTTCATGGAGGCTGGTGTCATTGGGATCCTCCCACCCCTGTTTGACAGTTGTGACACCTCTGTTGGCATATTTACTATCACCACATTTATTAACTCTCTGCGCAGAATGAAGGTTGTTATCACCTAGATCTTTTTTAGCACTTGTGATGCCTCAGGAGAAGCTCATATTAATGCAAATCCATTTGACCCTTTGTTTGGTATAGAGGTTGGTATCATCTGTATCCTATTCAAAAGTGGTGAGACTTTTGGCAGTACCTTTACTATCATGACCATTCATGTTGGTTGGTGCAGAATAGATGTCATCATCACAGGGAACCTCCTCAGCAGTTGTGGTGCCTTGTGACAAGATCATGTGGACACAAAAGCTTTAGATGGTTGATTAAGAATAGAGATAGGTGTCATGTGGACCCTGTTTTACAGCAGCAACACCTCCGGTGGTGTGTTTACAATTATAACAGTTATTGACTATCAGTACAGACTCGAGCTCTGCATCATTTTCA
Source organism: Tuber melanosporum (assembly GCF_000151645.1). Taxonomy (NCBI): domain Eukaryota; kingdom Fungi; phylum Ascomycota; class Pezizomycetes; order Pezizales; family Tuberaceae; genus Tuber; species Tuber melanosporum. The sequence continues at coordinate 494,233 of NW_003299124.1, read as the reverse complement.
GCAATTTCACCACCAGAAGCACATTTTGGCCGAAGAGTTTGTGGTACCACGACACCCTATACAGCCATCATACCCATCAGTAACAAGATCTCTTTAACCACCACTTGCTACTGGACAATTCCTGGCATCTCTGATGCCTGTTGATGAGCAAGTCTTTCCAGAAGATAGATACTCAACCTCTTGTAAAAGTTATTGATATGAGAAATGATGGCTCCTTTAATCTGGCCCCTCTATGACATGATATTGGCAACTGCCATCACAAGAGCATCACATGTCACAGGCTGGTACAAATCTCCTTATGTCATTCAAGATCACCCGACATCGTCAACTGAGAACGATTAGATATTGTTATAATTCCTTGCTAACCTCTGCTCTTTGATAGTATTTCATCATGCTGCATGGACCTGTCTGCTAGTATTGTCCTGGCTGAATGTATGCCACATCTTCTACAGGCTGATCTTCTCATGGTAAACTTTCCTGACAGTAATTGCACCAGTGTGAGCAATAGCTGGTAGCTGGTATATGTGCCCTGCCCGAGCATTGTGTCACTTTGGAGCAATTGGCATCTGTCCATATTGTACCTGCTTCTTATTTTAAACCATGTCCCATCATTCATTCTGAGTAATAGTCTAACGAGTGCTGTGGATGTTGATAATATTATTCCTGGTATGACCCTCCTTTGGTGTTCATCAGTTAAGTTTCATTACAAGTGTCCTGGATGTTCTTCTCATCTTAAAAATCTTACGCACTGATTTAGAAATTCAAGGTTGAAATTTCCAAGAATTCTCTAGTCCATTTACTCCATACCTTAGTCGGTTTTCACATGAACTAAGCTGAACAGGCCATTAGCTTTGTCTCATATTGATCAACTTGGAGGTACCAACCAGCCACAATCATGTAAAGTCTACCTTGTACATGCTCATTATAGCTACATGGCTTTTGAAAACCTGAGTGTCCTGTAATGCCTATCAAGTGCACATTTTGTTACCCCAAATGGTGACTTGCACTTGCATCAGACAAATACATATGAAGTTCTTAGGATGATTTTGGGATCTCTCAGAAGTCGCACATGTTACATGCTGATGTGGCAGCAAGTTTTCATGATATAAAATTAAATGAATTGCCTCATAATCCCATGTGGTAGGATAGCTATCAACTAAATTCCAACTATGCATTAGACACCAACCCTATTACATATCAACTAGACTCAACTGGTAATGATATTGCAAATGAGTATCACATAAAATCTGTTGCCATAGTTGACACGCCTTTGACACTTGGGAAGGTGTAGTATTATCTCTCTTCCACAAGGATCTATTGAATATGGGATGGAATTTTAGGAAGAGTTGCACAATTTGTATGAGGATGCATCTCCCTCATTAGCAGGTACTTTCAAACTGGAACCTACATCTTGGTTCATTCCAAGCAAGATATCTAAGTTGTCCATGAATCAATATTTTTCGAATGGCCTTGGCAATTTCCAAGAAACTTTCTGCACCTCAGTCCAAATACTGAAGAATATTTACACACACTAGACCCATAGGATCCATATCTATAATCACATGAAGTTCAGGTTTTTGATGGCATGAGAGCTTTACCCTTTTTCTACTGTAACTTTCTAGACTGTATCCAGTATGTGCTTCTACCAATAGTGTAGGAACATGATTTTGTTTATGAACCTTGAGCAAATAGCATCTGAATAGCTTGAGAACATATGCAGATGAGCATATAGCAGACTGGTGGTAGGATATTCAGTTACTATGCCAATATTTTCTACACCTGTTTTATTAAATACAAGGGCTAACTGAAGATAGGCATCTGATGCCACCCCCTGGTTCTAATTATTACAATGTCTGATCAGATGCACTGCACCAATTTCATGGGTAATAAGAACACATGGCTTGCATACATTACCATTCTAAATCATCTGTAGACTGAGTATAACAGACCTGGAATGAGGGCAGATCTTCTGCATACACTATTGCCTTTGTGCAAAAGTTTGGCCATGCTCCTAGAGCATACCCAGTGTTGAATGTTGATAGTGCTCCGACTGTTAATGGTTAATAAAGATATGATGTCATATCATAGAGACATCAGGCTACAACAGCCTTGGCACAGAACAAACAGGGTACAACTAGACCACACTTTATGCACCACATACAACTAAATGTGGTACTAGTTTCTCCTGGCTCACCCAGACTCAGTACTACATTCACAAGGCATTAAGAATAACATAATGGGTCCCCTTTTGTAGCAATGGGACCTTGGTTACAATGGAATTTGGATATTAAATTGTTGGCTTTATTGACAAATGAATATAAATAGTAATCCTGTGCTCGACGTAGTAGTAGATCTTGGACAAGCTTGCTAAGCCATGAGAGACCACATTACCGCCAATAATGAGCTGTAACTCCACTAATATTGCTCCGAGGTAGATGGTCTTTGCACTGTTAGAAAGGTGGTATCGAGGAGATCAACAAAGCTCTGCCTGGAATCTCATGTCTCAAGGACTTCCACGGAATCTGAGAGCAAGGTAAGAACTTCATCCTATTAAACACTATCTCTAAAACAAGCTGTAGCTCCAATATTATTACCAGCAGGTACATGTTTTTTGAACCTTTGGGAAGTTGGTGTCCATAGGTTCTAGCCTGATCAGTATAGAACATCATGTCTAAAGAATGCCCATGGAATCTGGTGTCATAGTCAGCACTGCTCCAAATTAAATACTACTTTCAAAATAAGCTGTAACTCTGTCAATATCACCAGTAGGTAGACTTTGTTTGCACCTTCAGTATGTTGGCATTGAGAGGATCCAGGCTGTTCAGTTTGGAACGTCGTGTCAGAAGAACAGCCATAGAGTCTGATGGCCAAGTTTGCTTTTCACCAATGTAACCATTACTACTAAAACTAGCAGTAACTCTACAACTCTTGCCACTTGGTAGAGGTTCCTTGCACCATTGCAATGCTGTTATTGAGGAGATCTGGGTCATTCAGTCTGAGATATTGTATCCAAAGAATCCCCATGAAATATGCTGTCAAAGTCTGTACAAAGTTAGTAGTTATATTTTCAGTATCATGAGTATGGATGATTTCAAGTGCTAGTATGTTGACAGTGTACCCTTGCTTTATTCTCACAACTAAGAAACAGATCCACCACTGGAGTACAGTGATTACTTGGATTCCAAGTAGAATATAAGTCCAGTTTCCCACTTTCAATCTTGTAAAGTGAAAATAGAATCTGCAACTTTTGATAAATACAATCAGCAAGCAAGGAGCCTGACTTACCAGGATATACTATTGAACAAGTGAAGTGCTTGCCTAAATAAGCACGAAATACATCCAAATATTTTAGCACTGGAAATAGGTAGGGCAAAATTAAGTAAATCAGAAAGAGGGAGTACTATACAGGATAACTTAGGTGTTGACCAGATATGATGTTATATGATGATTCAAGTAAGTAGTGCAACCAGTATCGAGCTACACCAAGATGTAAATTACATGTGACATTACATCTGAATTTATCGGAGCCCAGTCAGCTAACCCCTAATTACTCTAACTCCTGCAGCAGTGGTAATTGTTATCAGGATATACAAGGATGTGGATAAGATGTGACATGGGATCAGAATACAGCAGAGTCCCGGAAGGTAACCTCAGTTTGCCCCAATGCCAGTTTTAGTTGCAATGAATGTCTGGGTATACAAGACGCAGATAGTGCAATACAATAGTACCAGATACATACTTTTGTTATTACTGATGTGGCTTTTGCCCCCACGTTCATTAACTATGTAAACACTGCACCTCCATTGCCACAGCTGAGATTCCTTCCACCCTTGGTAAGTTGTTCTCCTTTGCACCTGGCCCTGACTGTATTCCATATGGATTTTGGAACAGGATTAACATTGCTGGCCTCTCCCTTCCGGTAAAACACCTCTCTCCACTCATCCCTATTTCCTTTCCCCCAGGCACTTCAAAAATCGCAAATGGTGTCATCTAGTACAAGGTTGGCAAACACTCCATCATCATACAAGCCTCTTTCCGCATCTTTGTTCTCCTTGAAACGGTTTCCATCATACTGAAAAGGGCATGGCCAACTGTTTTGCACTCATAGTATGATTTTACAGCCTCATGTACAAGGGCCAACTTGGCTCACTCCTGGCCCTTAGAACCATTGATGTTTGCTCCACCCTGGTCCACACAGTTTACACTCTGCACCACACTAGGCTTGCAGTATCTACCGTCTTTCTTGTTATCAAGGGAAGCATCCACAATGTCTGCTCCAATGTTATCTGTCACCTGTATCACTACCTGAGTATCCCGTATTAGCTTTGCTTCTCGGTCCCACCCTACCTGATAGAGAGGTAATGCTATGTGCGATTCACAGGCTCACCCACTGTCTTCAGGATAGCCCAGGTTGGCGCCTGTTCTGTTGTCTTCTTCCAACTTGTACAATCAGACTCACTCTAAAAAGATGGGTTCCAAGATTGTGACTCTACCAAAATGTTCTTCTAGGAAATAAAAATAAAGCTAACCAACAGAAGAGGAGTCAGAAAACAAAATTGTAACACTTAATATCATAAAGCCAGAGTGTTATCCAACTAAGTCCTGATCTCGAGATGGAGTCGATCACCAGAGAAGTGTTGAACTCGCAGATACTTCTGTATATTTAATATACTATGAGTTACTTCCCATTACTGCCGACAGTCTATCACCATTACAACCACAGTCAAAGAAAAAGCCTCCGCATATTGATCACCAAGACTGGCTCTCATAGGCTGAAAACCATTTCTGACTACCTCGCCTTTGTCCCTTGCTTAGAGACTAAGACCTTTCTCATAGCACCGTAGCCCATGGCAAGAAGACAGGATGAGGGAGAGGAAGTAGTGCCACCCACACTCCCTGGAGGCCACAAACCCCACCCATAACCAGGCTCGCTACTTTTAGCAGCCAGTCCACCTTATCTCCGATTGTTGGGTCAGCATGGCCTCCTGGCCCCTCCACAAAAAAGTGATAGCTCAGTGACCCAACTTCATTCCTCTTAGTAATTCCAGTTGTCTACAAACAAGGAACATCTCCAGATACCAACTACTTCCAAGATCATTGCATTAAGAGAGTAGTAGATGTTGATCTTTGGTCCAACCCATTGTGGTTAACTTGACAACTCAAGGGAGTTGGCAGCTTACAAACCCGGTGTAGTGATTGGAAGCAGCTGGCTGTATATGAAATCTAGTTAAGTATATGTGAGTTCCCCTCAACTCTGGCAATCAAATACCTCTTACGATGACAACTTAATTGAGTAACACTGTGGCCTAACAATATTCAGTTTTACTGTTTTGTTTCTTCAAACTCTACTGTTGAGATTTTGACATATATTATATTTGTTTCTATTCACAGAAAAATTCATCTTGCTGTACTCACAACTTGGAGATCTATATTTCCAGAGGGAGCCCCAGTTAAATATATCATCAAGCAAAGACCTAGCTTAACTCTTCCTACTCTGGAACATTGTTGGTATTGACATCTTGAAATTCACATAATTTAAGTACGAGTAACTAATGTGCTCCATGCAGCATCAGGTAAAAATTACTATGTTGAACTAAGCTGGTCACTTTAACCCTGCAATGGCCGATGCCCACCAATGGTGCTTCTGACAGAAGGATTTGTGCAAGCCCATGGCCTTGGTTGGGATCATATTGAACTTGTCCTCCAAGCTACCAACATTGATATCTCCGATGCTTAAGCAGAAATCATTGTCTAAGACTCTGTGGTCTTAATCTAATCATTTACCAAGCAGAAGCTGCAGGTTTCGGCAGCTCCAGAAAGGCAAGGGCAAGGTTCTGGTATTGTGAATTTTACGAGAGATGTCATGGAGCCATATATCCTACTTCAAGTTATAATAAAGATAAAGGAAGCTCAAAAACAGATGCCGTACTCGTATGAGGAAGAGCAGACTAAGGTTATAATGGAGATACCTTACAGACAGAACACACACATATTCCAGATTCTGTGATTTGGTATTTAATATGATTCTGGAAGGGATTGGGGCAAATGAAAAGGATTCCGAGTCACAGGTAACAGACTCAAATAAGCAGAGGGTTTTTGCAGGTGCATAATCACTAATTGAGAACCATGGGAAAGTAGCTTTCAATGGCACAATAGATGACAACTATGGAAGTGCAGAAACATTTGAGGATATGCTCAGCTTGCCTCATGATCAGTTCTTTAATCATTGTGCTTGGAGCCCAATTTATCTGAAGAGTGAGAAATATCACTTCTTTCAAAGCTGACTAGGATTCATGGGTTTAGAGGCAGTGGAGAATGGCCTTCAACTGTCACTCAAGAAGAGAGAGTGGATTTTGAAGTGGTCAACACCATTGACCCGTGAGCAGGTTGAAGCTTTTTAGTTCTTGGCACCATTTCTGTAAAGGTTTATGCTAGGAAGAACAGAGTTAGTTCAGATAATAAACCATAGAGTTGAGAATAATGACAATACTGTGTGGAAGAAAGCTGGTGAAGATGAGTTTATTTGGACTCTGGAAAAGGATGTTGCTTTGGAGACAATCAAACAAGCGATTTCAAACAATGCGATAGCAGCTACAGTGTTAGATGGAGACAACTTAATAAACTTCCAAGTTGTCTAAGCCAGCCAAGATTCTTTTCTGTAGACGGACATTGTTTAGGAAAGCTCAGGTTACACTCTTTTAGTTTATTACTAAAAGTGAAGTAAAGTAGGTAAGGTAGAATCAAATCATGAAGATAATATTATATTGTTAAGGTCTCTTCTCCATTGCTTTATAAATGTTTAAAAGCTTGAGAGGTACTTCAATATTTATATTCCCCATCTGAGTATTCGCAGACAATATCTATCTATTATACAACTATCTACCTCTCTTATTATAACTCACAATGTCAGGTATTCTTCAAAGGTGTGAACACCTAGAGACCCTGAAAATCACCACACCCTCTTCAATAATTATGATATTGTTAACTAGTAACCATACTGTTCCCAATAGTAATTATCCAATCATCCGAGTCTTTAGACTTATGCCCTAGTTCACAGGTCAAACTCAGTTGGCTCCAATTGTCTCTGTCATTGATGAAAGGATTAGTTTTGTCTGCAGGTTGTATCTGTAGAGGTAGTTGTAATTGCAACCTTCATAGATCACCTAAATTCAATCCTCCATAACTCCATACCCAACCTACAGATATTTTCTGGAGGGCTTTCCACTGATTCAAATGAAGCTATTCTACCAGATTGACTGATAATCCCTCAGTCAACAACCTTTGTTTGCTCTAGGTAATAGGGTTTCAATCACCATTCTAGTATTAAGAACCATTCCCATAATCACAGTTTATTGCTAGACCCAGTTGTAACACTCCATGAAGTCTATTGGCTTCTGTGGTAGTGTTTCTAGGAGTTCTAGGCTCTTCTGATTATTGTAGGATGGGTACGAATATATTGGTATCTCATTGAGATCCTTTACCATTTGATACCATGTTTTTATACAAATGCGTCCTGTTACTTACAGCCCATACCAATGATATTCCACCTTTGAAGCCTCGTAACGTTCTAAATAGTTGATGGATATACTCTGTTTTATTTCCCAGGCCTAGAGGAGTGTCCCCTCTCATATAACCCGCAAATAGAATCTGGTTGGATAAGTGGTAATAACATATATTGCATTACCATTATCCCTTCAATATGGTGGCATTATAGTCATAGGACGTAACTGAGATTGATATGTATGATGACATGTGGGCCCTTTAAGGGGGCTGGAGTGGGGTGTTGGAGACCAGAGATTCCGATTCTGAGTGGGGTAACCCTACTTCAGGTGGTTCCTAGGTATCAGATCCTGGTATTCCTACTATGAGCTCCCTCCTCTTAAGACTTCACCTTGCATGCCTTATGGATATGTATAAAACAAATTAAAATTCAAAATTAAATAAAAACAATTAATTATTAAACCTTTATCATTAACTCCTTTAGGACCCAATAAGAACAGGATGAAAAGCCTTCTATATTTGCTGCACTACGGTAGGAAAACCTCTCTCTCGTCATCCTTCCTCTGTCCACCATGTCATTTTCCCATTATCACACTGGAATTCTTCTACACTTTTCCCTCCCATTATCCATGCCTGCTGCAGGTTCCCCGGTATTCTCATCTTTGGAACATCCTTGCTATTTGCCAAAGTACAATAATTCACATATCTCTTGGTAGCAACCATGTACTCTCTTTCAGTAATCGTGTATCTCACTTTTTACAATTATCTCTATTTCTCATTGTACATCACACACACATCCTCAGGCTCTCTGGGAGGTTGTTGTCAGTCTGCCCATACCGACTGCCTGTAAGATTCTAACTGGGATACGCAGAACACTGGATGTATATTCTATCAATCCGAAATATTGAGTTTGCTGGCATGATTCTTTCATATCTCTAAGAATACAAATGTTACCTATAATTTCATACTATGTTTCTTAAACATCTAGCCCCTAGAAATGTTCTTCGAGTCTACAATAACTTTGTCACCAATTTTGATGTCCAGTTATTACTTGGCAATCTGATCGTAGTATTTGGCCATAGCCTCTCGTATCTGTTTGAGTAATTGTCTTGCTTGCTTGTGAATTATTTTTGTCTAGTTTACATAAAGTGTGGCTCCTGGATTTGGTGTCTCACATTGCTTCATCCATTCAGTCTCTGGATGAAATCCATAGTTTGCATAGAAAGGGGTCTATAACAATCCTACTCCTCTGCACTTAGCTCTGCAACAGGAAATGACCTGATCATTTCTATTTCTCTGATACCTTGATAGCTCAGAGAGTTACTATAGTCACTATCACTCCTGATAGCAAGGATAATATTGTACTAACATTACCTCTTGTAAGCAAGACCTCTTTCTTATGTAACATTATGCTAATGTGTAGCAAGTATTGATTCAAATTGTAGTATAGGAAACAACTTAAGTTATTATGTGAGGAGTCTGTACCAGAGGTACTTTTTTTTTTTTTTTTTTTTGTTATCTCATTTAATTATCCATTTTAACGAAAGTAAGGCCAGAGGTCATAGCAGCTCGCGCCATGTGGACATGCACCTTCACCCTGCCTGGTTCTCAAGCAGCCAGAAGAAAAACTGTGACCCCAGAAAGGCACACGCCAGCAGCCAGGTACCCGCTCCTCAAACCACATGACTTGAACGTGGAGGGGTCTAGCCGAGAGCCACCAACACCCAACTAGCCCTCGGTTTAAAAAACTCCCCTGCAAGTCTCCCGCACGGCCATCTAAAAACAGTAAAGACAGAAAGCCCAAAAAACCTATTCTTCAACGCAATGGAAACCACAACCCCGAGAGCGCACCCCCCACCGAACAGAAGGAAACTCAAACCAAAGAAACCCCAAACCAAAGGCTGAAACCAATCCCTCACCTACAACAACCAAATTCCCAGACAGACCAGTTCAGATCGACTGACACCTCGGGAAGTCGAAATAGTGAACAGGTGCATGTACTTAGATGGTATAAACATATGCCTTGGGCATATAGCCCTTCGATTGTGAGCAGGAGAAACCAGAAGAAGTGAGCACCCGCTGTAAGCAGGAGGTATTGGCAGAATGAAAGCCCCAAGCCGTCCGTCCGGGAGGGCCAAGGAGTCTGCCCAAGGCAGCAAAAAAGAGTGAGGAAGTAGGGTACCAGCCAACAGTAGTAAGGTACCAGCCGACGCCGCCAAAGAGGAAAAAGGAGGAAGGGCTAAAGGCTCCAGTGCTAACCCAACTGAAACCAAACCACTGCTGTATTACCGGGTCTCTCATGTAGTCCGTTGTTCTCCATGAGATAGCATCACTTAGTGGAAGGGATCCCACTGGCAGTAGGGAGGTGGAAAGGCAAGGTGAGGAAGGCAACCAAAACTTGAACCGAGCGACTAGGAGGGTATGATCAAATCTCACCATGAGACAGACCCTGAAGTTACTAGCCGAGGTGTTCCCCAACTGGGATCGTGCAAGTGGGGAGAAGGAAGTCCACCACTGCCAGCACCGTCCGGAAATGAAGAGAGGAAGCCGGCCCTGCCAAAGCTAAGCAAGCCCCTATCAGTAAGAGAGGACTACTGGGCGAGTCCAGATAACTCCCCCATCAAGCAGACAAGTGACAAGCGAGGCCAAAGCGGGAGAGGATGGAAGAGTTGACCGTGCCCCTAGGCAGGAACCATTGAGGGGGCAGAGGGGAGTGGCGGGGGCCCACGATAGCCGACGTAGTGTTGCCAAACGATCTGGGAGGAAAATAAAAGTGACTGAGAGTGCTGTACCGGAGGTCCTTCTTTTTTTCATTTTTTTTGTAATCTTATTTATTTATCCGTTTAACGAAAGTAAGGCCGGGGGTCATATCAGCCTTTGCTATGCAGACGCACACCTCCACCCCGCCTTGTTCACAAGCAGCCGGAAGAAAAACCGTGACCCCGGAAAGGCACACGCCAGCAGCCAGGTGCCCGCCCTGAAGAGCCCACGACCTGAACGTGGAGGGGTCTCCCCTAGAGCCACCAACACCCAACCAGTCCTCGGTTTAAAAAACTCCCCCACAAGTCTCCCACACGGCTATCTACAAACAGTAAAGACAGAAAGCCCAAAAACCGATTCTTCAAAGCAAGGAAAATCCCCTTCCCAACAGCACACCCCCCACCGAACAGAAGAAAACCAAAACCAAAGCAACCCCAAATCCAAGGCTGAAACCAATCCCTTACCTACACCAACCAAAATTCCCAGATAGACCAGTTCGGATCCACCCACGTCTCGGGAAGTCGAAATAGCGAATAGGCACATCTACTTAGCTGACATATATGGATGCCTTGGGCATATAGCCCTTCGATCGCAAGCAGGAGAAACCAGAAGGAGTGAGCACCCGCTGTAAGCAGGAGGTATTGGCGGAAAGAAAGCCCCAAGCTGTCCGTCCGGGAGGGCCGAAGGAACTGCCCAAGGCAGCAAAAGAGGGAGAGGTAGTAGGGTACCAGCCAACAGTGGTAGGGTACCAGCCGATGCAACCGAAGAGAAAAAGGGAGGAAGGGCCAAAGGCCCCAGTACTGACCCAACAAAACCAAACCACTGCCGTATTACTGCATCTCTCATGTAGTCCTTTGTTCTCTGAGAGATAGCGTCACTTAGCGGAAGGGATTCCACTGGTGGTAGGGAGGTGGAAGGGTGAGGTGAGGAAGGCAACCAAAGCTTGACCCGAGTGACTAGGAGGGTATGGCCCATCTCACAGCGAGACAGACCCCGAAGTTACTGGCCGAGGTGTTCCCCAACTGGGATCGTACATGTGGGGAGAAGGATGTCCACCACTGCCAGCGCTGTCCGGAAGCAAAGTGAGGAGGCCGACCATGTCAAAGCTAAGTGAGCACCTATTAGCAAGACAGGACTACTGGGCGTGCCCAGATAACTCCCCCATCAAGCAGACAAGAGACAAGCAAGGCCAAAGAGGGAGAGGCTGGAAGAGTCAACCGTGCCCCTAGGCAGAAACCATTGAGGGGGTAGAGGGGAGTGGGGGGGGCCCAGAATAGTTGATGTGGTGTTGCCAAACTATGTGGGAGGAAAATAGGAGCGACGGAGCATGTGTACCAGAGGTCCCTGGACCTCACTATTCATACAGACACCCCACCCAATCCTAACCCTGTGTGACTTATGCCATTGTGTCACCATCTCCTATGAGTTACAATCATGGGTTATGTGAAATCCACAGTTGACTCCTATGAGTCAACTGCGTAACATACCTAAACCAATCATAAATCTCATAATAAGTCCTGTGTGCTCAAATGCATCACATGCATAAAACTCATAACTCATAAGCATGAGTCACCTGTGAAAGTCATAACATCATATGACATACAAATGTCAGTTATCGGATAACAATAAATCCCTATGACTCGCCAGCACAAGTCATATGAAAACCCTTTGTTTCTCTTTATCAATCTGCCTTATTACAACCTGGTTTGTAACATATAGACTGATGGGTAGCTTCCTGCGATTCTTGTCAATAGGTTACGAAAATCCACCAAATTGGAGAATGTAAACCTATAATCCTATTCAGACCAATGGATATGATAGGAATGGACTTCATGGGTCCACTCAGTTGAGCCTATCAAGCTACCAGATATGTCTATATTTTAGTAGTTATCAACTACTTCTCACAGTTCCTATTCACAGTCGAACTTCCACATGCTGATCAAAGGTCTACCATGTTAGTGCTTCTTGAGAAGATAGTTCCAGTTGTAGGTTGGCCAATGAGAGTCTATACTGATAATAGCATCCACTTTACTGGATATCTAATACAAAAGATGTGGCAAGATCACAGGGTGATTCAATTTCCATCCTTTATCTCATATCCTCAGTCCATAGGCCTGAGCAAATGTTATGTGCAAATGCAAGTAGGGCAGATCTGGCTCAAATGCATCTCGATTGGAAGTGCAATAAACCATGATAGCTATACACCTGCCAAGATTCTTTTATGTTTTAATTCCGTAACTACTCAGAAGCACACTACCTGATTTGAGGATTGGGTTAAGCATTTGGTAGATTTACAATCACCAGAGAACTGGGAACAGTTGATCAATAATAGTGATTCTTGAATTTGAACCTAGTTTAGTACACTTGAGGAGTCTCATGCTATTGCTTTAGAAAAGCTCTCACAGTGGCAAGACCAATCCCTCCACAAGCAGTCATCCAGGTACCATAAATCCAAGCCAGGAGACTTTATCCTAGTTCATGACATGCAACCAGCAAATGATCATGGACTAAAGCTAGAGCCCTGATGGTCAATCTCCAGGTTTTTGGAATAAAAATCAATGTCTCCAGTTAGTGGCCATATTTGTCAATTACATAATCCTCCCCGAATAACTGAAAGGTTTCACCTTGACAACCTATTCCTCTATATTTCCTGTCAGGAGCCTACACCATAGCAGGCATCACCTCCACTGATCCTGATTATTAGTTATACTCTTAATGCTATGGGAGAAGTGGATGAGCATTTTACACTTTGGCAATGGGCATTTAACTTTACAAATATAGGATTACATAGGGAGGACCTAGTAGAGATTCAGCAAAAGATTATCTTGTGTCTGATGCGTGGGCGCTCCGTCCTGAGGCGCCAGGCACATTCTTTGCATCCTGTACATCCTGTGTATCCTGAGTTACGTAGTGATGCCCCCTGGTATCCAGTGAATCCAGGGTAGGGTTGTGACGCAATTTTGCGTCCTCTGCATTTGGGCTTGCCCCCCAATGCCACCTCACATCCTGTATGCCTTGGCTTGCGACCTGTCACTCCCTTGCATCATGTTAGTTCGGTTCCTTGCGACGACATCCAAACAATGTCTGAACCGAGTATTCACCTTAATTTCCTCTCCTGATTCTGTAATCTATACCCTGTGTCTCTCCCATATCCTGAAGGTTGTCCCTTGTCTTCTACTCCCTGGGTGGGCGCCGGGTGTGGCACTCATGGCCCTCTTGCATCCGGTTCATCAGGTTTATCCTTGTGCCGTCAAGACTTCATCTCACAGGCTCTCCTCCATTACTTCCTCATCCTGCTGTGCATAGCTCAGCTTTCCGGCTTCCAGTATCCTGACATCTCACATCGTCCTATAAGGTCACATGATGCTGCAGACATTCTTCCCTTCCTCGTTCTCAGTTCAGTCCCTCCGACATGGGAACGCCATCCTACTATGAATCCTTGGCCATCTATTTTGAGCCGACACACTTGCCGTACTCGTCATGTTCTTGATATCATAGGTTCTTACAATCGCTGGACGAATTCTTAATTATTACCATTCTATTATTTCTATGTTCGACTTACTATCTTGTAATAGTGTTTGCTCCAAGCATGTCTCGTCTGGTGTTTGGCATGTCATCTAAACTTCCGACGAGCAGGGTAGCAATTTGTCAGATGTTAACAGTTATACCCACTCCCTGAGATTCGTGGGTTCGTTAATAAATTTTATTGAAAGTCCTTAAATCAATCCGACTATTGACAAGCTATCGTTGGTTACTCTCTGGAATTAGGTGATCAAGGCGGAGATTTGTGCCAATGTCAGCGATGTAAACCTTCATGCATCTGGCCTCAGCTGGACAGTGACAAGATCATGAAACTCTGATGGGCGTCCAGAATTCAGAGCATTCAACATCTGAATACATACAAGTCGGCAGATTTTGCAAGCGTCCCGGTAGTCTCACAATTTTAGAAGTGCGATGAGCTTCCCAGGAAGCCGGCCCCAGAGTGCACTGTACAGTTCCTCCCAACCAATCTGTACCCAAACAGAATAATTGCGGCTCACCAGATTTCGGAAGAGGCTGGTGCCTGTAGATCATATATGGTAGATGTCATAAACAGCGTCCTCCTGGAACACTAGAACTGGGATTTCAAGGTGTGTCATTAGTTCGACAGGAAGTTGTTGAATTAGAACAGGGTCTTTAGGAAGGCGGCGCTCAATAGCCAGGCTCAGATGGCTATATCTGATCCATTCAATATTCATTGTCTTACTTGTGATGTCCAAGACAATACAAACATCAAGAAGGTTTGCAATGTCAAGACGATGTCCCTTAAGGAGTCTCTGGCATGTTTTTGGCTCAGTTTCAGTACTCAGCATATCAGATGTTGGAGGGGTGTCCACCGGGATTTGTGCCCCCCGACGTCCCAAGGAATCCAGGTTCAGTAGTCTCATCCGGATTGCGTGTTGTTGCCTAGTAGTAGCTCTCCAGAGTCTGTCTTACAGCATCATTTTTATTCCAACACCGCCATCTGTCCTTAATCTGCTCCTTATGCGCCAGCTCATTAAACTCAGTAGCATACATTGAAATGTTGCCAAACTGGTATATATGATCGTGAAAGTGACTTAGTAGATCCATCTTTATAAAATTGCAAGGAGATTCTGTTTGGATCAATTCCATGTATCGGTTATTCTCTTCGTCTTGATCCTGCACTTACACACAACGTCGCTTAGTTCCAGTGAGGGTTTCATGCACATCCGCTCTCTGTTGTCCTAGTTCCCTCTGCTGGGTGTCAACCTTTGCGAGTTTCTGTTTAGACACAGGAAGTTCTAGCAAGATATCCTGCGTCCAGTGAAACCGATTGCAATATTGTCCCATATGATCTATAGTCTCGGATGCATGACTTCGATATTGGGCTATTATACTGAAATCAAGTAATGATCAGACACAGTTGAGAGCCCGTTTAAACATTAGCACTTGAATCCTGTCTTGCTGTCTCAACGCCACTGCAAGAACTCCCAGAAGACATCGCCCAAGATTCCTCCTCTCCTTTCCTTGCCATTGCTTGACCTCACAGTAGGCTTTCTTTGGAAAAAAGAATCCCTGGTACAGTGGGAGGGCCTTCCAGGCATCATCAAATGCTTGCAGCTGTGCGTGCATCTGGAGAAATGCTTGAACCCCATCCATCATGTGTTTGAATATTCCGAGATAAACAGTATGGAGTAAATCGGGCATGTGCAGATCAGACCCCTATACACTTTCAAGCCTATAAAATACATTATACCCAACCTTGACACCAAGAGCATCGAACATAGTTTGGACATCGTGGATATGGGACTCGCCTGACTGATCACAGATTTCCTCTTCCCGATACTCGTATCTTGCATAATCTCGGGCACAATATCCATTCTGTGTGCCAGCTCCTCACATATCCACCGATATCTCGCATTTAGGACAGGCATTAGATTTTACTTGATGTAATGCAATGTTTTCCTTATGGTCAGCAATCCAAGCCATCAGGATAGGAAAACACAGGCAGACTTTCCCATCTGCAAAGTCAATCAATACGCCTTCACATGCTGCCTCTTGTAACAAATTAAAGATGAGATCCAACATGCCTTGAGGTGTGTTGGCATTGATTTCTCTCTGAGCCTTGTTTTCCGAAGAGGTCTGTGGGAGCTTGGGTGGGACAGGTAATAGTGCAAGAAGGAGCACTGCCATCGACCCAGGTCTATTGCACTTGGACAAGGGAAGATTTCCAATTGTAATATACACTGGCCACGCCTTCTTGTTGCTGAAGAAGTTGGTGAGACTGGTCTGATCCGACATTCCAATAATTGGGACCACGGTCGCACCATGTGGAAGTATTTGCTGTTATCACTTAGCCTTTGGTTTCATCACAGAGGAGTGGATAAGCCATTTGGCACTATACTTGAATGTCCTACCAACAGTTTGCTGTATGCATTTCCGCATATATCCTTGCACGCTGGTGATCATATTCACGTCGCGGTGCATAAATAAAATCATCTTGGTATGCAATCTGAGGGAGAAGATATCAAACACAGTCCAGAATGTTGCAGTACAAGAAAGGTAAGATTCACGCACTGTCCTCCACTTGGCCCTCAAACCTTTGAAGATATTGGCCATACGGATCCAGCTTGTGGAGGTATTACTTGAGTGTATACATTGCGCTATAGCCAATGTCTGTGGAATTGCCAAGGCTACTTCTGAAGTATTCAATAATCCGCCTCTTAGAAACCTTGCCATCAATGAACCAAGATGCCAGTTTGAAACCATACTGGTTGACAAATAGTGCACATGGCTCCTCGCACAGCTTTCTGTGTTCTTCGTGAAATGCCTTCACATCTCCACTAGATTCTCCAAAACCTGGATAGTAGATCAGGCTGCTAGGCGCAGAAGTGATCATGATAATATTAGGTTCTTCTGTATCAGACTCGGATGTAACCCCATTTAGAGCATTATGTTTGGAATTACTAGGATCTGGATCTGCTTCATAGTAGGAATCCTTGTGTTCCTCCTCGTGCAACAGCACGTCTTGGGGCAATACCGGGGATTCTGTGTAGTGAATATGATTGCTGAGAGGAGGATGCTGTCCGCAAGATGCGAGAAGATTGCATAGATCTGCATGCGCCGTTTGTAGGTGTTTCTCGTACGGGCCTGTACGAGCATCTTTGCGGCAACAAAATGAGCACTTGATCGGCATTGTACAGTGTGTAAAGTCAATTTTGAGAAACCTGTGTTTATTGTTATATGGGAGAGTAATATTTGTGTTTATGTATGTGGACTGATCTGGGGCCACGGATTTTGGATGATTATTGGTGTAGCCAATCCAGTATTTGAATGGGTTAAGCGCATGGTATCCATATGTCACTTGAGATCAAATGTCTTTCCTTCCAGATATCTTGTTTTATCTGTGCTTGAAAATCTCAGATACAGTATCTAGATCAGTATGTATATGGTGTTCTATTTTCAACTTGAATTGTGTAAGGGCCCTGGATGTCTTCGCGGTCTGAATTCAGAAAATCTCTGGAATAATATTCAGGAAGTCTAGAACTTCAGGGATTCAGATATATAAAGTTAATCGATCATGACCGAAGGAGACTCGTACCAAAAAAATATCCACTACATACCCAACACTTACAATATCAACATCCTAATCAATTCAGATGACGTGGCCCAAAATAATATCAACTTGCACTAAGCTGGCCCAGAGCCAAATTCCAAAAAGGGAAAGAACACCCCCGGAGTTCCTGAAGGACGGGGATACCATCTTCTAGCTATGGGTTTCCCAGCAGATTTTGACCACTCAAGTGCCGGCAATTTAAGAATCAATGCATATAAGACTATTCTTAACTTCGTGGAGTATGACCGCAATCTCTATGACAAGCAGTGTGAGGCTGCCAAAACTCAGATGTCAGCAAGGGGCTTTACCCCTCAACAAGTACTCCCGAGCACAAATTTCCGCGAAATAGTTCACGGAATGAGGAGATTGTACCCTATGTGCGATGCTCTCGTGAGAGGGACACTGCTAATACCGTTGGGAGATTTCGGGATATAGACTAGGGCATCACAAATCTGATTAGAGACTGCTTGAGCAAGTTGAGAGCTACTCTTGTAAGCAAAGCAGGAGCACCAAGCACCAGGAGAGTCACCCCAGCACATGTTGTAATTGACGCGCTTTTACTGCCCCCAAATGGGCCGCCACTGTGTGGCATAAATGCTCCCCTAGCCCCAGCCAAACAACCTGTCCCACCCAAGGTTGTTCCGCTCACTGAGGACGACTACGAAATCGCCCAGAATGCCAAACTGCCTGCCCCACCCAAGCTTGTTCCGCACGCTGAGGACAATCACGAAATCACCCAGAATTCCAAACCGCCTGCTCTGCCCAAGGTTGTTCCGCCTGCTGAGGCCGACCAGGAAATCACCCAGAATGGCAAACAGCCTGCCCCACCTAAGGGTGGCGAGAATCCTGCTCAAGAACCTGTACCGGCCCACCCCCAGCAAACAAATATTCCATCATGTTAGTTCAATTCCCTAAAAGCTCTTGGATTAGAGTTTTCACTTACTGACGAAAAAACTCTAGATTGGGATGCGTTACTTGGATGCCACTGTGCAGTGCATATCACATGGGTCTGACCATCAATACATTATGTCAATATGCCAGGCAATCAAAGGGTAAATTTTCCTAATCACCTCAACTATGAGCAGCCTATTTGGCGTTTACCACACACCACTGGATTACGATTTGGTGAGTTAGATTCATATGATATCCGCGGATTGTGCACCATGATGTTGAGATGGGTACTTTTTCAACGAATTCATTATATCCTAGGTGCCACGGGTGAAGGAACTCAGTTTCTCAACAGGCATCCCCAAGAAGCGCTAAGTCAGTTCAACACAATTTGGATTGAAAAAGATGAATAACTGAGCGCCTGGCTGCTCTCAAATCTAGTTCTTCAGTACCTACTAAATCTCTTGGTCTACGGTGACCGCAATGCAGATGATCTGGCACCCGACACTGCTGAATTGAGGGGATACAACTATCTCGATGAAGATCAGGTACGAGACTAGGGTACAGATCAGAGCTTCAACACTGTATCTGCCGAGATCGATTGTGTTAGCGATTTGCGCTAGCACAGTGATGGATATGGTGAATCAGCCCTGCCTGCCACTTTTCATATCTATTAGTCGTCCTCTCATTTTTCCTATATATCTTGCATAGCCAAACCTATGGCATTACATGGGTGGGCCAACCTAGGGCTGTGGAGATAATGTGCTGGCACATGATGGAGGCGGTGGTGAGTTTGGTTTATCCTCCGTACCTACATGTACCGTTGTTGCCGTATAGTATGTCTCTTGGCATCATGACACTAGTTGCGGCTTAAAAGCTTGTTTTTTAAGCTCAAAGAGAAAGTGTAGTTAACACTGAGAATCTACCACAATAAGGTTCGAAACGGCCGATCAATATTCACTATGATTAGAGCGATCGCTGGATCTGTATTCATCACTATTGCTGCGCAGATTGTGATGTAATCCGTGCAAATTGTTCAAATGTCAAAATTTGTAGAACAATGTGTTATGGCACCTTGTGTACAGTACCCTAGACCTAAATTGGAAACACGCATACAACGTCCCGTGATTGCAAGTGACTTAGGAGTATAAACAAGCTTTCTCCACACTCTTGCCTCCTCTGCACATCCACCCCCACCCCTCCTCTTCCTCTCTGGAACGCACACGTGCCTTCAACGACAAAGCCTCGATATCCTTTGTTTCTTGTCTACCTTAGCAGTATCTACTCCGAGAACCCCTGCAGTTGAAGGGTGTTCGTCCTTTCCATCCCCTTCAGTTTGGTCTATGAGCGTTTTTCTATTCCGTCATTTTCCATTTGGTCTGCGGATGTCTTTCTTTTCTGACTTTTTCAGTTCGGTCTGCCGGGGTTTTTCCTTTGCCCTTTTGTTCTTTCCTAAACCCACGCCGGCATATGACAAATGGTCCACCCCAAGAAGACAAAAAGGCTTCTCAATGTAACAAAGTAAGTATACACAATCTCCCAGTTCAATAATGGGACCAATCTTAACTCTTGATTTCTTAGGTGTTGAGCCAGTAATGCACAGATTGGAGATGATCCTGGGAGTAAATGCAGAAAATCTCTGTCTCCTGGGTGACTGTTGCCGTGACTGTTGAAAGGGTGTACGTAATCTTTTTAAATCGAACTGTCCTGTTCACTGTACGTCCTGGCACGCCTAGATAACATTTATACTAGTTGTAAGCACCACAAACCGGAATTCACATCTGCGGTAGAGGATTCTCAGTGAGTGAAAGATCGGTCTATTTTTCTTTTTTTTACAATAAAAACCCGAGCTTACTTGCATCTGATTGGAGGCCGTACGGCGATATCACCTACGCAAAAAGCTGGTTTGGCATCCCCAACCTCAGAAAGGTCACTGAGCAGTATATGAATTGGCGCCATGAGGTCAAATCGTACATCGCAGAAAGAGCTTGGGACCCTGGGACCCTAACCCGGGGCGAATTTACCTCCATCCTACAATTTGCCCGTTCGATTCCTCCTCTTACCACCCAGCTCAAGCTATTAAAATCAACATAGTGGAGAACCGACCTTGACGAGCTAGAACGTCACTCGAAAATCTTGGTAAAAGATGTGGAAAAATACTTCAATGGACGATTGAATGTTACAAAGTGGATCGTGAGAGTGTTGGCATGCATCTGGAGAGTAGGAGTAAGCATTCTGTCCTGAGAAGTTCATGTATCATCTTACTGATAGATTTTCGTAGTCAAAATGGATTAGACATCTGCTATTTGCGCACGGGTGATAAGGATTCACAGTGTTCAGAGAACGTGGGCACAGGCCGCGGAACATGCCATCTTGAAAATTCCCTGGTTTCCGAGGGACCCAGACTGCGGTGTGGCTTGGGGTGTTGTGGAGTCGCCCAATATGCGCCACCTACTCCACATGATCAAAGCACAAAGAGTGGAGTCTGAAATTCGATACCCGAGATACCTGATCACTGTGACTAGTCACGGCATGCGGAGTTTGTGTAACCAGCTGCTTGCTCCTCTCCCCCTGGCCGATATGATCTTCTTGAACAACGACGATGACATCCGCCCATAGCTGCTGGCAAACCAGGAGGAGGGCAAAGACCCTCTAGATCTTCATCTCCTGGAGTCGCACCAAGATGGGGGGAATGGCCTATGGCAGATGCTAGAGCCTGAGGGGGGCAAATATCCGTTTCTTGATTGGGATGTCTGAGAATACGGCGACCAGGAAAACCTTTCTGGGGAGGAGATAAGCGAGAACAAGAACAGTGGCGACGAGGACCGGGACATTGATGAGGATGCTGACACAGGGGATTCTGTGGGGCCTTCAGTCCCCAGATGGATTATCGTTGACAATGATACTCGCATAACACGGGTCGGGATGCATTCGCCCCACCCATCTGACACTACGTCTGGTGAATCTTGGACCACCTTCCCTCCCTCTGCACCCTGCCCATCCATTGCACCTACACGAGGCACGCTCTGGCAATCAGCGAGGACGAGAGCCAAAGACTTGTCTACCTCTACCCACTACCCAATCGACCAACCGAGACCAGACGCCGCCACAAGTCCTTGAGGGGTGCCCAGTCGCCAGGAACCCCAGGGCCCTTCTCGAAGACAAGCAGAAGATTTAGACTC
Organism: Tuber melanosporum; assembly: GCF_000151645.1. Taxonomy (NCBI): domain Eukaryota; kingdom Fungi; phylum Ascomycota; class Pezizomycetes; order Pezizales; family Tuberaceae; genus Tuber; species Tuber melanosporum. The sequence continues at coordinate 472,786 of NW_003299124.1, read as the reverse complement.
AGGGTGTTCCGGACCGTCTAATGAAGAGAAGAAAAGACAGGTGAGGGCTGTTATCAACAACATGCCATGGCTGGCATCCTACTTCGGGCGCCAACACCCCACAACCTCCAGGCTTTACACTTCATCAGCTGACGATGGCTATGGCCATGACAGCACCTTTAAAAGCCGAGCTGTAAGTGGCGCGACTGAACCTGCTGTTGTTCATCTTGCCAGGCCCACACCCACCACTCCCAATACTTTTATGCCACCTCCGACCCCCCCTCCCCTGGACCCTGTTCTGCCTCTCCCCCATTCCTCCCCATGCTCAGCACTAGCGCAGTCCCCTTTCCCACGACACCTTCACCACCTAATACCATGTTAGTTCCTAGTTCTGCTGTTACTCCAACCTCTAAGGGAACGCTAAGGCAATGCACTAGGAAGAAGCGGCGGGCTAGGCGTTGCCAATAGTCCCTTACATGTCGTCACTTTACCTTTTTTACACGAGCTTTATCACTTTTTTTCAGTCTTCGGTCTGCGGGCATTTTTCTCTTTACAGTATTGCTACTGGTGTTTTCTCACCCTGACATCTTGTATCATTTTTTCATTCTGTCTTCAGTCAAGGTATCTTTTTTTTTTTTCATCTTCCGTATTGCTACTAGCATTTGCCTGATTTCCCATCTTGTATGGCCTTTTTTTTCTATCTTTGGTCTAGTGTGTTTTTTTTTTTTCATCTACAGTACTTGATTGCTCCTGCCATTTGCTCCCTTTGGCGTCTTGTTTCACATTTCCTTCTGTCTCCTGTCTGGAGTGGTTGCTCGCTTTCACCTCTTTTATTCTTAAATTTTTTGCTCACTTGGCCGCCTTGTATTCTTAAATTCTTTACTAGCTTTGGCGTCTTATACTAGTATTCCTAGATTCCTTGCACACTTTAGCATCCTGTATTCTTAGATTTCAGGTCTGCTATTTGACATTAGGCATTTCTAGCCACCCCTTGCGCCCACATCTCATATTCTCTTAACCACATTATGCTAGAATAAGATAAGCCTTATCCCCATTTGACAAGTCTTGTGTGTATAGTCCATATACAGCCTTGCGTCATGTAAGACTTAAGGAGGGTGTGACTGAATATCTACAATAGTCATAGTGCGAAACAATGTCGCTAATCCTAACTGTCCCCAAGTTCAGTTGCACCCCACTATCCTGGATGGTCAGATTTCACAGAATTCATTTGGGACAAAGGGGTATCCGGGACAACCGGTCTGGTTTTGCATTAAAGAATTTTTGAATTCACAGTATTTCATACAGGACAGCAAGGTATCCATATTACCGGAGTCCGGGATAGTTGGGCTTGACTGTTTCTACTTTCATTTCATGCCAAAGCTCAGGTTCTGTAGTTGAGAAATGGATGTTCAAGTGTGGACCATGAAAGTAGTGTTGCATTTTCATAAAAGAACATGCAATAGTCAGACACCAACCTGGACTATATCTCTACTCAAATTTGATATCTGAGACCAAGACCAGTGATAGAGATGCTCAAGAATGGTATGTTCAGACCATGGATGTAACATTGGACTTTCATCGGCCAGCATTGGGCCATCAAATCAAGGAAATCAAAACTGAGTGATAGTATGTGATTTCGTCACCCCTAACCCCGGACATCCTTGGTATATATAAGATTCCATGCATCAAATCTTCCAAAATGCAACAACAAAAATCCTTCATCTTTAGTACTTGAGAGCATTATACAGTTTGGCTATATCCTCAATCCTCACTTACTTGACTGTCTCTAACCTATTATACTATGCATGTGCAACAGATTGATTCACACAGTCAGCCTGCTCTGTGAGTAGATGATATGAACAGTCATAGGCGTAATGTCAGACCGGACCCCATTGGATTGGGAACATCCAGACTTGCAACACAACTCAATAAACCTGCCAGTTCACCGAGTACACTATTGAACCATCAGTCATCATGTCGAAACTATTCTCCGACTACGATTGAGGTGTCACCCAGGGTTGGAAATTTAAAGGGGCATCAACGTGACACGGAACTCAAAACTAGAGGATCATGGATGTCGAGATCAGGAAAACAACCCAAAGAACTGGGCGGTCCTCCTAGTACACAATCAAACCATCAGTTTTTACAGCGAAACTGTTCTCCACGACCCACCGCAAGCAGTGTCCTCAGAAAACCTGCAAGGCGCCTTCGACCAAGTACAATGCAGGAGACGGCATATACGCAAGATGTAACCAAATCTGAAGTTCGGGGATATACGGAAATGGACCATCCAAGCAACGATAGTGGCGAGGAATACCAAAACTGGCCAGATCGGACGCAACAGAATCAGACACCGAACCTGATTGAGAAGATGTTGATATTGCAGATACTACTATATCACAACGGATTCCTGGGTCCCAAGTGGCCAAGCACTGAAATAACCGCGTGGTGGCTGTCTCAATTTTAACTGGCTCTGGATCACAACTGGCTGATCATAGGCGGCTGACACCTACGCCTAGTGGGTGAATTATTAGTGGCAAACCCTACAGTCCTCCTCTATTTTCGTCATCTAGTGCGCCAGGTCTTTCATCTCCACCAAGCAGCCTAAGTGCTGCTGTGTCTGATCTCAGGAGCTCTAGTCCAGTTGATCAAATGAGCACACTGCAGCAAGAGAGCAGGTGTAATGATCCTTTCTCAGATGGTTAGTACTTGGCGACAGGAAACGATACTTCTGTTCTCTTGCTTTTTCTTTCTTTGACTTACGATAGCACTCGGCCTCTGCCAACATTACCGATAGTACATGACCTTTGTCATCTATCTGGAACACATATCATAAGCTTTCTCTAGCTCTTCTCTGTGAAGAGCTTTCCTTTGTGTAGTGATAAATATTGTAATAAAGGTAAAGATCTTAAAGGTGTTGTATATTCGTTAAAGTAATAAGTAGGAAAAGTACTTAGAATTCAATCAAATTTTATTTAAACTCGTACCACCGACACTGGCATACGACAAGCTCCTGGGCCAGGTCCCCAGGTTGTCGCATCCCGGATACCACTAACTACAAACTAACTAAACATCTAATGCCATACCTCAATCATGCCCACGCCATGCCCCAACAGGAACACTAAATACAAAGCCATCAAAGGTAAAGAAAAATCCTGCTCAGCCCAGCCTACCCGCTAGTCAAGTTACCCGTACAAAATACAAAAATCCACTACTGTCACCTAAATGTGACCCCACGATATCCTCCTCCACAGTAGAAACCCGTCTGAGTGCCCCCACTCAATGATCCCGGGACATCCCGCTGACCACCCCGGCACCAATGCCCATTCCCAAACCAAAGAAACACCCAGTACCCAATCACGTAGACCTGAGGGAAAGCCGACTTACATGGTGAGGGCTTCCTAGCCAAGGGGGTACAAACCATCGTAGAGAATCATCGGGGCACCGTACTGGCAGTGCAGCCCAAAAACTTCGACAGAAGCAGCCAGGATGATATAGTCCCCAAGCTGTCGGCACTTGACTGAACTTGCACAGGTATTCAACTCATCCTGCAACACCTCAGCTCACTCTCTAGGCGGCGAATCCGCAGCGGACTCTGTAGTAGCCGGTTTGCGGTAGCGTACCAGTGAAGGGGATGACCCTTCCGAGTCGGGGACAGGACACAGAGGTGAGGTCTGGTCTTGTTTGACTAGACGATTGTTGTTTCTCTTCCTCTTCCCACCCGCGGGCGCAGGTCTAGCAATAGGAGTGGACGGGCCACCCTTATCACCACCCACCACCACAGGAGAGACGCCACTAAAGGTGTAACCTTGACCAGCTACAGGCTCAGCCACAGAGGACTCAGGCACCTTCCCCTGCGAAGGGGGTGATACCACTGCAACTGATGCCACCACACTAGGATCCACCTTATCCACACCAAGAGCCAGCACCTCAACTGGACCTGACAAATCAGGAATCGGTCCACCCACACTACCATCCATATCCGAAGCTGCAGGAGGGTCCAGGATAACTGGCAGCACAAAGCTCTCCCAAACGAGCTCCTCTGCTGGACCCTGACAACTCACAGGGTCTATCCAAGCCCCCTCAACCGAGACCACCCGAATAAGCGAAGCGACCGAGAGGACAGGTGAAGAGGTGATAACCGTAGGAGCTTTAGCCGTCAGAATCGTGACCAAAATATGAACCGTGTAGCATTTACAGGCCAGGGCAGCCGAGAAGGTAGATATCTCTTTGTCAGTGTGATGAAAGCGCTGAGAAAGAATGGAGATGTGATGCCGAACGCAAGAGACGTCGGCCTCTAGGGCAAAGTTCTTCTTGACAGCACGAGACAGACCCATCGACGAACGTAAAGCAAATGTGGTAGAGGGAGTGGAAGCTCAGTTAGCTATTGTGACCATGAGGAGGTGAGGGTAGTGAACAACTGAAAGGATAAGTAGAAGGAAGAAGTAACTTCCAGGAAACGTAGGAGAAGGTATAATAACGAAGTCCCTGAAAGGTATTCGAAGTTAAAGACTTGAAGCGTATTGTGAGATAGAAATCAATAGCTCTGGTTGGATCGAGACCGAACATTCACGTCCGACACGGGGTGAAAGAAGGCAGAAAAGTACTTAAGAACAAAGGGTGAAGAACCTATCCTCCTCGACCATATCGGCCTCCTTATATAGTGTTCTTCCCACCAGTAGTCATGTTACCCAAAGTGGTCACATGTGCGAAACCAAATCATAACAAACTAGTCATGTGACCAAAGTGGTCACATGCTCAAAACCCATGACCTCATAGCAAGGTCATGTGCGAAAACTCATAAACCAATCATATTACAGTAAACATGTCATTTGACTCAACTGAGTCATATGCGTGAAACCCATGACTTCATAACAATGTCATGTGCAAAACATAAATCATATACACAAGGCATACCCGCAAGGCATGATTGCAAGGTATAATACTCACCAGGTGCACGTCTCATGACTCACAATTGAGTCATGTGCAAAACATCACAAATTATAACACAATAAGTCATATGACCTAAATGAGTCTTATGTGGGAAACAATAACATACCCATGACTCATAATCATGAGTCATGTGAAAACCTTTTCCATTCCAAGCCACATTCGTGACATTAGCTCCTCTCCTCCTAAGCATGAGTCCCATCAGGCTTTATCCCCAAGTTTTAATAGTTTCCATCTTGTCGGACGCATTGACCTCTCAAGCCTATTGCACTTGTTCTTTGCTTCCCGTCATCTTATCCTCACCATTTCAATCATGCGCCATTGACTGTCATTTAACTGTCTAGCTCTGCAATAATTTTTTTGTTTGCTGAGATTGTGGCCTTGACCTGGCCAAGTTGTTCCCGGAGTCCTCTGATTTGTATATACAGGCTTCTGGTATCCGGTTCTGTTTCCGTAGATGAATTTTAGGCTCCTCTCTCCCTGGGCCTCATCTTCGAGGCCCTAGTCCTCTGCCATATCATGGCGTCCTTTCCGTCCAACTCTTTCTTTGTTCCATCCTTCTGTGGGTAGTATCCCGCAGTGATATTCTTCATTCTGTACATCTTGCATGTGTTGTTGAAGTACTATTTCCAGTACTTTAGGGCATTGTCCAGGCACGGACCATACTTTTTGGATTCTCTCGGGAACTACCCTGAGCCTTTCGTATTCCCATACTGTGTGGGACATCCGTCCTTGTAGCATACCATTCATCACATGGCGTTTTGCTGTGCTTTCCTTTCCCTTTCCTTGCGCTCTTTGTCAGTCGGCCCCATGAACAAGGATTCAGGGCTGGTTGGTGTGGTTTGGAGGGGGCTATCTCCCAATCCTCGTGTGGTTGCAATGGCATGGGAGGCTTTCCCTCGCCTTTGTCTTGGTTGAATGTGATTTTTACCTGGGCTGGACTTGCCTGAGTATCGATGGTCCAAGGTTGAGATAGCATCTTGTATGTGTTTGAAGTTGTATGAAGAGTCCCAAGTTTCATTGTGTTCTGGTGAGTAACCAGTCCACTTGGCTCAGTATTGTAGATTTCTATAGAAGAAGCGATAATTGACTATTTCGTTGAGTTCGTATTCTGGTTCTCTGTTGAGTTCAATCGGAGGAGGAGGAACACATGGTTGTGAGTGAAAATCATTGTCATTGTATAATTCGAGGAGTGAGATGTGGAATGTGTTGTGTATTCGCATTGTGGGGGGAAGGTCGAGTTTATAAGCACGGTTGTCCACTCTTTCCAGTATCTTGAATGGCCTGATTTTCTTGTTGTCCAATTTCTTTGATAGTTGCGTTGTATGGATATTGCATGGTATTTGCCATACCATCTCTCCTGGTTGTATGTTTGGATCCGGGCTTCTGTATTTATCGTATTGTTCATTTTGCTGTTGTTGTACTCGACCCATTTCGTATTATACTGTCTCGCGTTGTTTTTGCATGTCTGTTTTATCCGGTATAATACCTTTCATCCTATAATATGTGGCCTGACCTTGTGGATGTTGTCCGTAATTAGCAAAGAAGGTTGTCATGCCAATCATTTCTTGTTTACCATTTTTGTATACGAATTTGGCCATTGATAGCAGTTTGCACCAATCATCTTGTTGGTAATTGACATAGGCCCGTAAATGTTATTCGAGTATTGTATTTACCTGTTCTGTTTGTCCATCCATATGTGGGTGAAATGCTGTACTCACCTGTTTTGTATCCCCATTTCTCTAGTTACATTTTTCCACAGTCCTAATGTGAACAATGTTTCTCGGTCAGTAATGATATTCTTTGGGAGGCGGTGAAGTTGGAAGACTTCTCGGAAGAATGTTTGTATAAAATCCCTGGTGTCCAAATCTTCTCTGACTGGAATGAAAGGACTCATTTTGGTCAGACGATCCACCATGACCGGGATGATATCGCTTTTCTCTGATGACGGTAGGTCCCGGTTGAAATTCATAGTAATTGTTTCACATGGTTGTTTGGGAACTTCGTTCCATTTCAGTAATCTGTATGATAAGTGTTTAGCCGTTTTTGTCCTTTGGCATATGTCGTAATTCTTGACATATCTTTTGAAAACTTCGCACAGTCATGGCCAAAAAAATGACCTCATAATGAAGTCTGTGGTGTTCGCCATTCCTCCATGTCCTGCCATTCGGATATTGTAGTGTTGTTGTATCATGTCTGCTCTTATCTTTTCTTCTTCAGGAATGCATTGTTTTCTGTCGTACTACATGTTTCTATCCTCCCATTGGCATAAACCCAGAGTGATTCCTTTCATCTCCTTTTTTCCTTCTTCCGATGCTTCTCTTGTTGCCTGAATTGTTTTGTCTTCTTCATTTGCCTTCTTGATTTCCTTTTCTTCTATTGATGTGAATTGGATAACCTCCATTGACTCGAAGTAGGTCTTTGGTAATAGTGTTGCTGTTTTTTGATTGATCCTTTTATCGTTTTTTGTTTGTGGTTTGTTGCTTGCAATCCTTCTGTGAGTGTCTGGCTTTCTGCTCTCTTTACCAGGTCAGTATTCAATTTTGAAGATGTATTTGCTGAGGTGTTCCATCCACCTTGTCTGGCGGTTATTCAATTCCTTTGTGGTCATTAACAGGACCAGATTCTTGTGGTCGGTCAGAACTGGACCGGATGGTCGTTATTCAGAATGTATCTCCTCTGTTCCTTTAGTGATTGAACTGTTGCTAATAATTCTTTGTTTGCAACATCATAGCTGCATTCTGTGGGGGTCAGTGTCTTGGATCAGTAAGACAATGGCCTACATTTTCCATCTTTACATTGTTGTGATAGTATGCCTGAGCATAGATATTTCAAGGCATCCGTTTCAATAATTGTTCTTCGGTTTGGGTCAAAGTGCATCAGTATTGGTGGTGATGTCCGATGTGTCTGGATGACATCGTATGCTTTCTGTTCTGTTTCCCCCCATTCCCATTTCTTGTCTTTCATGGTCATGTTATAGAGTGGTTTTGCAAGCCTGCTAAAATCCTCAATGAACCCTCAATAAAAGTTACTGAATCTCATAAAGCATTGAACATCTGTTTTGTTGTTTGGTTTGGCCTAATTCTATATTGCTGCTGTTTTGACGGGGTCGACCTTGACCCCGCTCTGATTGATGATAAACCCGTGGTATGGGGTTTGCTCTTTATAGAATTCATATTTCATTGGTTTGATCTTCATTCCTGATCCTTGTATTGTAGCCATCATATTGCTGACATCCTTCTGGTGTTCTTGCATGTTTTCAGAGTAGATTAGTACATTGTCCAAGTATACAATACAACATATGTCGAGGTACTAATTTAGTACCTTGTTGATCCATCTCTCTCGAATAAAGCCAGTACATGGGTTAGTCTGAAAGGCATAACCAAGTATTTGAACATACTGTATCTTGAAGTGAATGTATTTTTCCATTCGTCTTCTGCTTTGCTGCGTATATTGTGGTATGCATTCTGGATATCCAGCTTGGTGAAGTATTTTGCTGACCGGAGTCTATCCAGTGCCTCTCCAATTAAGGGTAGTGGATATCGATCTTTGTTGGTAACCAAATTGAGGGCTCTGTATTCTACACGAGTCTCAATTTTCCAGCTTTCTTTTTGACAAATATTATTAGAGATCCTCTTGACACAAAGGAGTTTCTGATCCATCCTTGCTTTAGGTTTTTCTCAATGTACTTTCTAAGTTCTTCGAGCTCCACTTCTCCTAGTGGGTATAATTTCTGGTAGTGAATCTCTTTCGTTTTTCCCATATTCTTGTCTTCGGCCAGCTCAATTTCGTTGTTGATATCTTATTTTCGGGGTGGTAGCCCAGTACCTTCCTCTTCTTGAAATAGGTACCTGAATCGACGATATTCCTTGGGAATTAATTCATTCCATCCTTTTTTGATTTGGTATTTCTTGTCTTGGATTGCTGGTTCCGCGCTGATCTTGATCTTTTCTAGGACCGCTATTTCGTCTTTGTATGTCAATATAAGAATTCCTGTTATATTGCCCCTTGGATAGTATCATCCAAAGGCTTGTACTGTGATCTCTTTGATCTCAATTGTTTTTGTTGTATCGGGCTCGTTTTGGTTAGTGTTTCCAAAGCCCTGTTCTCCTCTTGTAGTTTCCTCCAGTTGATCTACTTTGTGCAGATCTTCTTTGTTGATTTTTTCGATGATCAACAGAGCGATTGTATCACTTTGCTGGACCTCGTAGTCCTCTTGAGCCAGGTTGGCCAAGACCACTTTGATTTTACCCGTATAGTTAGCGTCAATTACCCCCGCCATGGTCATAAGTCGATCTTTGAATGCTAGACCTCTGTGCCATGCTATCCATCCATAGGTGCATTCTGGTAGTCCAGTGGCTATTCCTGTCACTATTGTTGCCTGCCCATTGGCAGGTATCATGATTCGTTTGTTGGCATACAGGTCATGTCCAGCAGCCCCTTTAGAACCCTTGGTAGGCACTTTTGCCCCTTGGTCTAGTTTGTGTATCCAGAGTCTCTTATCTTGCTGTATCTCAGCGAACCTTGCATGCAAAACTTCTTCTTCCACTTCTTGTACTAGTGTCAAATAAACCACAGGCGAACTGTTAAGACATGGTGTCGCACATAGTTCACTTGTAAAGGTCATCTTGTTCTCATTTCAGTCTATCGTCAGGTTATGTCTTCGTAACCATGGCATCCCTAGGACTATCTCATGGTTCTTGAGATTTGCTACCTGGAAGGTTGCCATTTCCCTATGGCTGTCAATGTCCATAGGTACCTACACCATATGGGTTCTGGAGCTCATCGCACTTGGCTTTCCCTCCGCTAGGTAGCCTAGTCTCACTTTCATTGCTTTCTTGGCGTGGAGGCAATATTTGTTGCAGATTTCCTAGTTGATGAAACTTTCAGTAGCCCTAGAGTCGAGCATTGCATATATGGTTGTTTCTTCGCCTCTTTCATTGTGTATTTTCATCTTGATCATCACATGATGTCCGTCTCCTTCTCCCCTTTGCGTGTGTAGTGCTGTGTAGTAGTTCGCTAATTTAATGGATTTTTCAGGTACCCATCTTAGGTCACCCAGACCAGTATTTCCAGGGGACCCTGGTCGTTTTCCAACGGTTAATCTTCTGCGATTATTTCGCGAATGTTGCTCCACTTTTGAGCTTGAAAGCACTTGTTTCCCGTAGCCCTAGTTTCTTGGTATCCACTGTCCAGTCAGCCTCTGGATTCTTGTATCCGAAGTCCTACTTTTCCGCACCTCAGGGAGAGTTTTCCATTTATTCTTCTAGCATATTATTCCTTCAACAGGTTCAGGGCAGGTCCTGCCCTTGATTTGTCCAACTCCATTGGTTTTCCTGGTGGTAATGCTCTGCTTTCACCTCGAGCTGCCTGTGGTTTGAAGGTTCCATCCACATTTCTGCAACATTGGGCCACCCTGTGTGCTATAGGGTTTTCCAAGTTGTTTCGAACCATGTTTAGTTTGCTTTTCTTATCAATTGCCCATCTTGCAAATCATTCTGCTGTTATATAGTGCAAGTCCAAGATTCCCCATGCTCCTCGCAGTCTCTCACAACAGTTTCTTAGGAGGATGATGTTGAGAGTAGCATCCTCAAATTCCGCCTCGTATTTCAATAGTCGGCATTCGTTCCAGTAAGCCAAAATGGTCTGTTTTCCTCATTGGAGTTTCTTCAGCATTCATTTCGCGGTCTCTTTGGCATTGGGATTCCCAAATTGTTGGAAGAGTGTCACCTAGAATTCCTCGTACATGGCCCATTCCCTCTGCTTTCTTCCATCTTGGAAGGGCATGATCCATTGTTCCATGAGTCCTTTTAGTAGAGATTCCACATACGGAATCTTAATCTCATCGTGGTATTCACCATATCCCTGAACCACAAAATATCCTTCGCATTGTGCCAGGAATATTCGTAGCTTATCTTCAGCTCCTTCGGGCATGTCGGGGTCGTTTACTTTCGCTCGCTGGATATTTCCTTGTCCTGTATTTTGTGTTGCTGCTAGAAATGCCTGAAACTGATTTTCAGTGATTCCAAGTATGCTAGTGCTAGGTGCCAGAGTCGCCGGGGCTGGTGGTACAGGTACTGCTGATCCTGACATGCTCTCAGGTGGTGGGGTTACTGCAGGAGAGCTATCAACTGGTGATTCTTTCTCTGGGGTTACTGGGCTTGCCGCCCTTAAGGGCTTTGTGGAAACATGATCGAGAGCATTGCTACATCCCCCGAGGTTAACGTTTTGATCATTGATGTTGCTATCTCCTTCCCTATCTGGGTGGAAGAATGCCGTCTTGTATCGTTTGGCATCATACTAGGTGACACTTTGTAACGTAATGATCCCTTCTTGCCTGGTTAGTTCTTGGCGATGGGGAACGATACTTCTCTTCTTCTTTTCTTTCTTTCTTCGTCTTACGATAGCACTAGGCCTCTGCTTACATTACCAATAATACCAGACCTTTATCTTCTATCTGGATCACCGATCATAAGCTTTCTCTAACTCTTCTCCGTAAAGAGCATTCCTTTGCATGACAATAAATATTGCAATAAAAATAAAGATCGTGAAGGTGTTTTATATTCGTTAAAGTAATAAGTAGGAAAAGTACTTAGAAAAAAATGTGAAGAACGAATCCTCCTCGGCCACATTGGCCTCCTTATATGGTGTTCTTCCCACCCATAGTCATGTGACCCAAAGTGGTCACATGTGTGAAACCAAATTATAACAAACTAATTATGTGACCAAAGTGGTCACATGCTGAAAACCCATGACCTTGTAGCAAGGTTATGTGCAAAAATCATAAACAAATCATAACACAATAAACAAGTCATATGACTCGACTGAGTCACATGCCTGAAACCCATGACCTCATAACGAGATCATGTGCGAAATATAAATCATATGCGTAAGGCATACCCACAAGGCATACTCACAAGGTATACTCGCCAGGCACATGTCTCATGACTCATAATCGAGTCATGTATGAAACATACCAAATCATAACATAATAAGTCATATGACCTAAATGAGTCATATGCGTGAAACCATAACATTCCTATGACTCATAATAATGAGGCATGTGAAAACCTTTTCCATGCCATGCTACGTTCATGATATTATGTATCACATCTGTATCACTCTTGTAAATCCTGTTCCTTAATCGACCCTACACGATATGTGGGCCGGATTCCCGACCTCTCTTGTTTGCACCTCACATCATATTACAGTTAGGCAAATTGAATCTATTACTCCAACTAGTACTCTTTACATCTCTTTAACTCTTATTGGCTTCCCATACAGACACTGACATTCAGACTACAACCCTCCAGGTCTGGCTGAAGATCATTAGTCCAGGTTCTAATGTCTTCCACTTCAAGACGTTCCTCATAGCTCAGCGAGAGGGAACTGGTAAAGGAAGGGCTAGTTTTGATTTCCAGCGTGGGTCCTATGCCTGAATCTTGACTTGCAAGTTCCACTTCCAATATCCCAAATCGCCAGGCAATTGACAACTGCTGTCTATAGATACATCGCGTATCCATCTACTTTGAGGAATTCGCAAGTTCCAAGTTTGACTCCACAGCCTGGGTGCGGGGTTCAGTACATTGCGGCATAATCAGTGTGGAAGTATGCTCAGATGCCCGACTAGCGAGCTCTGCTGTACTCGCTTCCCAAACGTCATCATATGCATGCATACGCTCCTCCTCCACACTATGCACTTGCTCAACCTTCCTCCTGATTGAGTCGCGAATGCCCACTAGAAATATTTCCTGAATATGCCCTGGTATGGTCCCACACATTTGTCTCTGATGGGTAAAAAGGTCTTGGTTGTCAGTGACCAATTAGCTAAATGTATCATGAACGTACTCAGAGTCGCCTGATTGAAGTTCGTCTTTTGGAGTTGTTACCACCTAAAAGACGTAAATTCAATCTGGTGACTGGTGCATTGTCCAAAGATTCTGAGATGTTACCTCCAGCCATGTCAGGCTTGAAGTTGTTAGGCTCCTCATATATTCCCTTACACTACGCATGTAGTGAATGCCAGATTATGGCACAAGTCATGCACACCATTTTCCCATCGATCCACCCAAGAAAGTCTGGTTCAATATTGCAGTACACTTTCTGGCCGGCGAAATATTTACCATAAACTGCCTCTGGAATCTGGGGTGCAAAGAACTGAAATGTCACACCCTGTATAGAGTTTAATCGTGGTTAGCAGTGGTCACTATGGAGTAGTTATCTGGCGGCAACAAATATTGTAGCCCTTCGGGTTGCACATAAATCAGTAGTCTTGCAGCAGGTATTGTATCTTACATGCTGCAGCTCTGGGGTCTTCTAGCAGTTCGTATAACTTTATAATCTCATGCTTGACTTTGTATATGAATTGTAATTGTACATGTGAATGTTTCACGCGTATCTTTCTATGTTAGTACTCTACACTGTATCGTGTCACGTGCACTACAGTCTACTTACAAATTTATTCACTCCTCTGTAGGTGCGATGTATTCACTATCTCCAATCCTGGCCACCACAGAATTGCAAAATCCGTGCATGGGCCAGTCAAAGCAACAACTTTTGGTAGTCGGTTCTCAAAAAGAGTGTACTGTAATATGCTGGACTTTGCATGCTCTACTATGGCCCGCTCAGGACCTGATACCATGTTTTGGCGAGAGTTACTGGCTATCCAGTGTTAACAAATGTGGCTTGGCATGGAAAAGGTTTTCACATGACTCATAATTATGAGTCATAGGTATGTTATTGTTTCACGCATATGACTCATTTGGGCTATGTGACTTATGATGTTATGATAGATTATGTTTCGCACATGACTCGATTATGAGTCATGAGACGTGCGCCTGGTGAGTATACCTTGTCAGTGTGCCTTGTGGGCATGCCTTGCACATATGATTTATGTTTTGCACATAACCTTGTTATGAGGTCATGGGTGGTATGCATATGACTCAGTCGAGTCATATGACATGTTTATTGTGTTATGATTGGTTTATGAGTTTTCGCATATGACCTTGCTATGAGGTCATGGGTTTTGAGTATTTGACCACTTTGGTCTCATGACTAGTTTTGTTATGATTTGGTTTTGCACATGTGACCACTTTGGGTCACATGACTACAGGCGGGAAGAACACTATATAAGGAAGCCGATATAGCCTTGAATGATAGGTTCTTCATGCTTTGTTCTAAGTACTTTTCCTACTTCTTGCACTCCGTGTTGGAAGTGAGCACACCAATACTTTACCTTATTTCACTCTCAATAAATACTTCATCTGGTGTTGTTTGTTTCTCTTTTTCTTTTTCTGGTGGTCTGTTAGAAGTAGTTGTTCTCTCTTAGCAGGTACTCCGGTGTGAGATATCCATGGCCTGGTCCTGGTAATCACTGAGTGTAGTTTGAGTGAGCATGGTGTCTTCGACAGCCTCCTCTTCCACGGATTCTCCCCCCCCCTTCCAGGATGTCATCCGCCGTTCGGTTAGACTCCCACCCCTCCTCCTCGCTTGAGACAGCCCGTGCGGTCCTGTCTCTTGCGCCTGCTACTGAGGCCGACCATGGCCTTATCCCTACAACTATACAGTCATACCTTGCACCCAAAGAGAACTTTAATTTCCTACAGTTTCACCACTGCCACGGGTATCAGAACGTGGTGAACCCGCAGTTTGATGATTTAGTTCAGCAAACGGTCACAGACGCGACCATTGCCACGATGATAGAAGTGGAGGTTTTGGTGAAGGATTTCCTAATCAGGAGAGCCTGTTCAGCCACGTGTGGCTTGAACAAGGACACTACCACAGGGCTCTTCATTCAGTTCAACTCCAATCATAGCTTGGAGTATTCTCCAGCCCCCCCCTGCCCTCCTCAAGTCTCTCACGCCATCGTCCCTGAATCTTCTGTGCTGCTGGCCCAGAGCGACTCGGTTGTAGCTACGGTTGAGGCAAGTTCATGGTCTGTTACCCCTCCCCTCGCTAGGGCCATCCAGAGCAAGATGCCCAGTTTCCTGCCCCTGGCCCCTGTATGTAATGCTGGCTCATCCACTCCTTCCTTTTTGGCCGAGATATTGTCTGGAGAAAGGGCTTTGTATGCGATCCCAAGGTTCAGATTAGATGACCCTGAGGATGAGGACTACAAATCTCCTACCGCTGGAACGCGGCGCCTCAGGCGGTTGGTGTCCCCCGCTAAATGATCCACTGCTCTGGTTCTCAGGCCACAATTTTTAAGGGGTATAAATGTCAATGAAGGCCGAAAAAAGCAGATCGTTCCTGCCCTTCCAGGCCTGCCACTTAACGTACATCACAGGTGCCTGACCATTCCCCCACCTGTGGGACATCCATCCACCATCGAGGCTACACCACCCTCCCCTTCCCCACTGGTAACCAAAGATGTCCTGCCTACCTCTGAGGTGTTGGCTGGGGACACTCCCATCGATTTAGAAGAGGGGCACAACTCTGAAGTGTCTGGACTGGGAGGCAGTATCCACGTCTCCTCTCCGGCAATGGCGTCCTCACCGCTGGTCTTTGGTAAAGAATGGACATTGTAGGAAGAACAACTGTTGTGCTCGCAGGAGGTTTCGCACGATGCCCAGAAGCTGTTAGAGGTTCAGCTTCTAGATACCCAACTCGAGGAAGCCGATGCCACTGTGGCTCAGGTGGACTCAATCATGGAAGGAGTATGTGAGATGCTAGATGCAGGTAGGACTGCCTCTCCAGGGCCCTGTTTGGGTAGCATAATCGGATCCATGTTAGAAGGGTTGGAGGACATCTGCTCTGGCAACGCTCCGCCCCTCCTCACCTCGGAATCCAGGTTGATTGAGGACGACATGGTACATGATGTCCGAACTTGGATGAACAATATCGCCGCATTTGGTAATGAAGGACCAGAGGGCGCAGTAAATTACTGGAGCTGAGTACACCTGCTGGAATGGGCGGTGAAGGTGCTAACAGACATTGTTGGCAAGCAAGGGGAAGAGATAGAGATCCTGCAAGGTAGGTTGTCCCCCCGCCATCGATCTCCTTCAGTGGGGTCTGGCAATACCCTGTTGAGTGCATTGTGGACAACACCACCTCCCACCCCCTTTAAGAGAAAGGAAACCGCTGCGGCGGCTCCTACTATTAAAGCCTTCTTCACAGAGGTAGTGAAACAGATAGTATATATGCCCAAGCCTCCCACCACTCAGAAAGAACAAGCACCCTCCACCTGCCCCACATCAGCTGCCTCCTCCCATCAGTCCAGCAGTGGGAGTTCTTCCAGTGAAGGGGGGATAACTCTACGGATGGCTTACAAGGGTGAAGGCAAATCCATGCGCTGGGAGAACGAGAATGGAGGGGAAGAAGAAAAGAGATAGCGAAGGAAACTTGGTAGACACTTGAGTGGTGCTACCAGAAGGAGAAGAAAGGCTGCAAGAGAATCTGGGAGTGATAAGGAAAAGGTGACCCCGGCCAAGACTCAGGGGAAGAACGCTGACAAGTAGGAATCAGCTCCTGTAGCTGCTGCATCTGCTGCTCTGCTGACTCGGTCAGGGCCTGCAGCAATGGCCAGCATTAAGGTAGCCAGAGCCCCAATGCAACAGGAGAACCGACGAGTTCAACAGGGGCCTCCGGACCCACTCAACTCGGTATCAGTGCCACTACAGTTGTCACTAACCGCAGATGCCCACGGAAGGCATATTACTATACTGTTCGCTACATGCAAGGAGGTTGCCTTACCAGAAGGAGTCAGCATTGAGGCTATTAGGAACCAGATCAACACGACCTTCTCCAACCAGGGAAAGATTTGGGGCAGTGCCCTGTACATCCATGCCGAGCATGTCTGGCCTGGGATTGGTTGTATCTTTTTGACCCTGGCAGGACATTCTGTCACTGAATTAGGCAGCCGGCTCGACAAGGCGAGGCTTGACCTATTTTGAGAATTGTCGCTCCCAGGATTTGAATTTCAGAGGAACCTAGAAAAGGTGAAGACTTTAGTTTCTGGTGTCCTGCTTGCTAATACAAGATGAGGATCAATTTGGAGGATTGAGGGACGGACTGGAAGCGTAGCCTTTGATGGCCTCCGAACTGACTTAGAGCAATCCAACGCTGGTGTAGTTACCGTTTCTGGACCAGATATTATGTGATCCATCTATGCCATGAGGCAGGCCAATGCAACAACATGTGGCATCTGCTTTGTGGTCGAAAGGAATGAGGCCATCAGGGAAAGACTGGCCGAGGGGAATGTTTGGTTGAGGGGAGGAGCCCAGAACATCTGGGTATTTGAAAAATGTAGACCCCGGAAGGTTTGTGGCAAGTGCTTGGAGACTGGCCACTTTGAGGCCACATGTGGTTGTCCACCCCGCTGTCGCTTTTGTTTTGGAGTACATTTCTCCCCGAAACATATGTGCAGTAAGCTTGAGTGCCCTGGAGGCGTAGGCCAGGCCTGTGGACACACTAGGAGACAATGCTGGCTTTGTGACCAGATGGACCACTTCACCGGGTATGAGCAGTCCCCAGGAGTCAGGTCGTCGCCCCCAGTTACGTCGTCCTCGCCACCAAGGCAGGAGATGGTCCTACCGCTAGAACCTGCCATGGAACCGGAATAGTAGAGAAGTCAGGCTAGAAGGGCCCCAAGACAATACCGCAGTCATGGAAGGTCTCCAACACCACGGCTGGGTGAGATTAGCAGCGATGAGGAAGATGAAGGCCCCCATCATAAGTCGGACAAGGCCAAGGGTAAGGAACCAGAGCATCGCTTCTCCTCCCCCTCCCCGGTGTGTGAGATATTGAAAACCACTGCCACCACCAAACCCAGCCAGGAAGATACTTTCTGGACCGCCCAGGACCAGGATAGTGGTGTCCCCTATGCCTCTGGCCCTTGTGGCACGAGTAGATCAGTTGAGGCCCCCTTTTAATGCTTATTACGACAATGCCATTAAATATAGGGAGGAGTAGTCGAAATAGGGTGCTGGTGTTTGATTTGTTTTCCTTTGTTGATTTGTTTTTCATTATTGAACCACCGGTTGACGTGGAGAGGCTGCAGGTACCTATTGATGCTGACGGATGAGATTTGTTTTCTTTTGTTGAGAAGTCAGGTGTTGAGGTGCTTGTTCAGTCCTACATTTGCGGGATGTTTGAAAGGGTAGGACATGGGGAAAGCAGTGCCGGTGCTGATTATTGGGAGAAAAGGGTGAAGAGAGTGCTCGTTAGAGTTTACCTTCAACCCGGTTATACAAAGGAAAAGTGTGTTGGTTGGTTTGACGAACTCGGGGAACCAGACATCGTGTTTGGAGCTTTCAGTGCTAGACACTAAGATTGGGACCCCAATGCAGACCACAACAATATGGGTGGACGATGGCTAAAACAATGGTTCATGTCCCTGACTTGCAACGTGAGCATGGACCCCCCAACAGTGCCAACCTTCTGGGATGTTTCCAGAATCAATCTTTGTCTGCACAGGGCACCGTAAGTCAGGTATCGATACCTGACGCCGCTGGCTGCGAGCATAGTTCTCAAGCCCTCAAGTTGGCGGTTGACCTCCCAGACAAGATCATGCATAGGAGACCCGCCTGGAAGAAGGTAGTATGGCAGAAGGTTGGGAAGCAGTTAGATGCCCTGCAAGAGGTGGGAGATGGGAGGTAGTGGGAAAGAGTAGAAAGAGTAGTGGACGCACTCCTAGGGGCCTCTATTGGTAGAGGTCAGTGCGAGTGGTAGACTCCTGAGTTGGACAGAATGAGGTTGGATGTGGCCCGGCTATATTGATACGCCAAATACAGGGTGGAATGGATGGAGGACTACAAACTGGCCTGGTGTGATTACCAGGCATGCCTGTTAAGTGCTAGATTCGAGAACAACAGGGAAAAAATACCTGAGAGCCCAGACCCAGACATTTTTCGGCTGGAACGGAAGCTAGAAGCTAAGCGAACCCTTTCCTCCATGGCCCACATAGATGGGTCCTATACTACTACACATGCAGATACTAGTGACCTGATTGTACAACAGTTATTCCTGGTTGAACCCACCCCTTGGGAGAATTCTGAGATTGACATGGATAGTACTTAAGAGATGGAATTTGCCCTTGCCAGGTCCCTGACGAATACTGGTCCAGGCGAGGATGATATTGGCTATCCCTTCCTACGTTTTTGGAAGCGAAGAGATACCGCTACATTGAGATGCCTGGTTGAGTATGGGCTACGTGTGACGATCCCTCCTCGGATAGTTAGTTCTTGGCGATGGGGAACAATACTTCTCTTTTTCTTCTTCTCCTCTTCTGTTTCTTACGATAGCGCTACGCCTTTGCCTACATTACTGATAGTACAAGTCCTCTATCGTCAATCAGGAACGCCTATCGTAAGCTTTCTCTAACTCTTCTGAGTAAAGACCTTCCTTGATGTAATGATAATGTTGCAATAAAGATAAAGATCATAAAGGTGTTTTATATTCATTAAGGTAATAAGCAGGAAAAGTACTTAGAATTCAATCTAATTTTATTTAAACTCGTACCGCCAACACAGGTATAAGATGAGCCTCCGCCAGCACAGGGATACCGCTAACCAGTATACCACTAATCCTAAGCTAACTAAGTCTACGGACCCGCACCTACCATCCCCGAGTCATGCCTGTACGAGAACTAATTACAAGAACATCCAACAACTCAGCACCTGCCCCGGTCCAAGTCCATATCCCCTCTGGTATGAAGCCAACCAGCACTAAGTGTAGCCGAAGCCGAGTAAAAGACCAACCCAACAAGGTTCCTTGTCCAACAAACATAAAATTAGTACTACCTGGTCCAAAAACCGTCCTGCAAAACCTCCTCCACAGTTGAAAACCAACGAAATACATACAAACTAATACAACAGGCGATACAATGGCAGGGAGGAGGCAACCAATATGTCAACCTCTCGCACCCGCATACCCAGCTGTCGACCCTATGAACCCACTTTGCCAGTTGCCTTCGAAGAGCATGCCAGTGAGGAGGACCTGTACCCGCTGCCTGTCTCCCAACCAAAACAACACAAATATAAAAAATACATAGAGGTGGTGACAGACCGAAAAGGTCAGTGGGGCCTATCTTCCACCCGTGGTGCCATGCCTCCTCCTGCCCAACCAGTAGCCCAACCAAACAAACCAAACAAACCCCACAAAGCCCAGCATGCAAGACCCACACAAGTCCAACCAAGTGGTCGCAACTCACTATTTGCACAGGTGGCCATCAGCCAACCGGTCCATCTGGGAGCTTTACAGCACTCAGCAGCTTCGCCCAACAGCCCAAGCCGGACTGGAAACACTTACTTGGACCTTGCCCCACCTGACACAGGCCTGACTGGTGCTCGCAGGTGCCTCACCCCTCCTAATCAGCCTCCTCTAAGCCCAACACACCAGACGCCGCGGAGCCCCTCCAGCCCCCCAGCCCCTCAGACAGATCAACCATCCGACAGCCACAGGACAGCCTATACCCAGCCCCATCAGGTACCCATTAGTCTTAGCCACACAAGCAGAGCCCCCACACTCAACACTGTATAGCCGAGGGGCACCCACCAGCCACAGCCAGGAGCCACAAAGGAGGCAGCACCAACACCCGAAGGCATTGGCACCAGCCATACAATTCAATCCAGCCAAACCGAAGTCCAACCGAGTTGGGAAAGAGTAAGCAGAGCCAGCCAAAGCCAGCCTAACAGGTCCGACAACTGGCACCGACCGAACAATGGGCAAGAGGCATCCCAAACTGATGCGACAAGAAGGGGGAGGGTGAACGAACAGAAGCTGACAAACAGAAGGTAGGTCCCACTTACAATGGGTGAAGCTGCTAACCACAGACTACAACTGAACCACCTAAACGCACTGACAATGTGAGTGTTTAGCAGCCAATCGTCCCACACCATACCAGGTAGCAATGTAAAACCACACCAGGGGGTAAGATTTTTCATGGTCGAAGCCATCCCCACCATAGCAAGGAGGGGATACCTGACTGAACCACTGTATATGCCGCAAGGACAAAACTTTCCAAGGAAATGGTGATAAATAACATCACAGGATTCTGACCGTTGAAACAAAAAAGTAGCGAGGTGGGGCTAGGCGGGTACCACCCTGCCACCAGAGGCATGATACGGCTGGTACGATGAGTTGATACTAGGGAAGGTCATCAGTCTAACCCAAGGGGGTTTTGTATCGTGAAAACTAAGGACTCCGTTATATCCCAACAAGAAACATGAGCTGGCCCAAAGAACGACACGGGTGATCCCTCCAAATACGAAGTTCAATCCTCCACAATCGAATGAGAAACCTGGATGTAGACGATAGACAGAAAGCTGAAGAGATTTTACAGAAAGGGGCACCTAAGCAACCTTGTTGAAGAGCTCGAAGTGATAGCATCGTCAGAAGCCATCAGGCGACGAAACGAGAAGCAAACAAGTAATCCGCCACGCAACGCCAACAGACCTCAACACCAAGAACCCCAGGAACTACTGAGCGAACTCATATATTTCCCCCAGAATCCAAGCCATCAAGGTCCACTGTGCGTGCGAAAGAATCGCTCGGAGCAAAGCGACGGCAAGGACAAGGAAAAGTACTTAGAATAAAGTGTGAAGAACCTATCCTCCTTGGCCACATCAGCCTCCTTATATAGTGTTCTTCCCACCCGTAGTCATGTGACCTAAAGTGGTCACATGTGCGAAATCAAATCATAACAAACTAGTCATTTCACCAAGGTTGTCACATGCTCAAAACCTATGACCTCATAACGAGGTCATGTACAAAACTCATCAACTATTCATAAGGCAATAAAGAAGTCATATGACTCGACTGAGGGATATGCGTGAAATCCATGACCTCATAACAAGGTCATGTGCGAAACATAAATCATATGCACCAGGCCTACCCACAAGGCACACTTGTAAGGCATACTCGCCAGGCGCACTCCCATGACTCATATTTGAGCTATGTGTGAAAGCATCACAAATCCCACACATAACAAATCATATGCCTCAAATGAGTCATATGTGTGAAACAATAACATACCTGTGACTCATAACCATGTGTTACGTGAAAACCCTTTCCTCACCAAGCCATATTCATGACACTACAGCACAATATCCCGGACTGGCACAAGGCAGACGTGGTACTCATACCCAAGCTAGGCAAACCTTGATATGATATTGTGAAATCATGCAGGGTGATACACCTCTTGCCGACCCCGGCAAAAGTCGCGTAGTGCATGGTCCTGTTGAGGCTGGCTGCATGCCCGGATCGTGGAAAAACACAATTCCGGTCTTGTCATAAGTGGAGTATTCATCACGCCATGGTGGTTGTCTTTGAATTCTTACAGCATAACGAGAGATACAAACGTCTAATATTGTCCATGGACGTCAAAGGGGAGTTTGATAATATTGATGTTGATCTCCCGTCAGACTTTCTGGTGGCCCGGGGGTGCCCCGTATACCTTTGCCAATGGATCCCGCAGTGGGCTTCCTGTCGATCCATCCTGCTTTGCTTCAACGGATGCGTCTCCAGACTCTATGATATCAGTAAAGGAGTACCTCAGGGCTCGCTCCTTTCCCTGTTCCTTTTTGGTAACTACGTAGCAGATGTATTCAAGCCACGAATGCGATACTCTCCTGGAGTGCATCAACTGGTAGTCTCATATGTCAATGATGGCGTTATTATGGTAGCAGCAGAGTCAGGTAAGGCTGCCTGCTACTATGCGGGAGAGATATTTGCAGATTGCGACTGTATAGCCAGAGCCAGGAGAATGGGGTTCAGTGTCCTCAAGACCCTGTCGATAGGTTTGAGGGATAGGGCATGGGAAGGGATGGAATTATTGGGAGAAATGATTTTGCCTTCAGAGGACTTGCAGTTTCTTGGGTATAGGTTTAATGTATTTCTTAACTTTTCTTCTCATGTAATGTATTGGTTGGAAAGGGGATTAGGAGTTAGGAGAAGAATTTCAGTGTTGGGGAGGAGGTTTGGAAGTGTTGGTGGGTTAGCATCATGGGAGACTTACCGTTTGGTGCAGGCAGCCTACCTTCCGACCGTCTACTATGGACTTGAGTTTGTAACCGACGATGCGTCGTATATGAAGCAAATTCAGGTCCACATTAGTGACTGCCTCCGGTCAGTGTTTAGAATGCCTATGAGGTTGGCAAACAACATACTGCTAGCCGAGTTCGGAATACCGCCTGTTGCTATTAAGAGGAGATAGCTCCAACGGAGGTGTTACAGCCGGTTCATCAATTACAGATATTGTGACCAGCATCCCTGGTTTGGGGAAATATGGTTACAATAAAAAGAGGAAGGTATGATGGCACATTGGCAGACTTCTGATAAGGAGCTCACTTGCTGCCCAGCGGGTTCGATTGGGAAAGGCAAGGCGGTGATGGCTGCATGCTACCAGGTATTGTACATGGACCTCTGTACATGTTCAGATGTAGTTATATACAAGGATGGGTCGAAGTGTTCTGCGGGGACTGGTGTAGCCTGGGCGGTGTTCAAGAGAGGGGCCTTGACCTGTGTTGACAGGTACTGTGTTCCCCCATATTGAAGAATTGTGGAATGCGAGTTGTTTACGGTTGTGTGTGCCCTACGGTATGCACAGGGTATAGCAAAGAGATGCCCAGTCCATGTGTTCTTGGACTGCATGCCGGCCCTCCTCATTGTTGACAGCATGTTTTCCGATAGTGACTCGGCTGAGTTATGGAAGGTAATGGTACCCCTGTTGAATGCATTCTAAGATGTTAGTTTTGGTTGGGTCCCTGGTTACGTGAACATTGATGGCAATGAGATGGTCGACCTGAAGGCTACAGTCTATGTCGGACGCACCGTGCACCCCCTGCTTTGGGAAGGGGTTAGCTTTGGGATTGGTCATGCAGCCCTGGCTAGGGAACTGCGTAAGGAGGAGTGGGGGACCTGGCATACTAGGGAAGGGCATGAGTATTATGGCTGGAAACCGAAGGCACCCCAGCACCTCCGGGGCCTGACTCGAATGGATTTCTATATTTTGTTAAGCATCCGTAGTGGGATGGGCATGGTCGGCCACAACAGCTGTGATGGGAAGAAAGACCGGCACCACTGCACTGAGTGCCCCCACACTATATTAGAGTGCGTCCTTCTAATGAAGACTTGTGCAAAGATTCGGCAGTCTCGAGGTGAAAGTGCTGGTGGATGGATCATCAATGGCTGGGCGTGGGAATCCCTTGTCATGTCGGGGTTGTGAATGCAGAGTTTGTTGTGGCAGGAAACCCCTTTGATGCACATTGATGGTGGAAAAGGATGGGGGGACAGTGTTGATAGGGGACCCCACGACCTGCACCCAGTGTGAGAAAAGACATAACGGTAGTAGCTGCGTCTTGCCAGGCGAGGTGACCTTGCCGAAAAAGTGGTTCTTTTTACCTGACCAGCAGCGATGCAAGTATCCCTGGTGTGGTACCACCATTTCCGCTGCGGCCACCAAGAAATGCGCCACCTTCGGGGAACACTTAAAGAAATGTCCACAGTGTTTATGGATATGTCACGACCGTTTTTGGCATTCTCAGCATTTGCAGTGGGATGAGCTGAGCCTGGCGACACCAACATCAGTGGTCTTGAGATGGGCTAAGGTAAACGGATTGCTAAAGGAACCCGGCTGCTCATTTTGTGGTTTGGTGTTGGTAGAAGGTTATTTGGATCTTAGGTTGCATTATACGAGGCCGGAGGAATGTTGGGATAGACTCTATATTTTCTTTGTTAACTACGTGGGCTAAATTGTGTGGGAGACGGATAGGGGTAAGGGTTTGAGATGGTGGTTGGGTAGCGATGTAGGAAGATTCATTAATCCAGGGCAGTACTAGATGCGGTGAGCGCTCGTGAGCCCATTTAGGTAGTGATTTTAGGATTTATGTTTGGGAGGGAGTGGATGCGAGGCAGAATGGTCCACGGTAGTGTATTTTAGATAGTTTGTTTTTATGGGGCATGGGGGAGACTAGTCGTATGCCAGTTTTGGCGGTACTAGTGTAAATAAAATTAGATTGAATTCTAAGTACTTTTCCTACTTACTACTTTAACCAATATAAAACACCTTTATGATGTTTATCTTTATTGCAATATTTATTGTTATGCAAAGGAAAGCTCTTCACGGAGAAGAGCTAGAGAAAGCTTGAGATAGGTGTTCCCCATAGAAGATAAAGGTGCTGTACTATCGGTAACGTAGGCAGAGGCCTAGTGCTATTATATGACAAAGAAAGAAAGAAAAGAAGAAGAGAAGTATCATTCCCCATCGCCAAGAACTAACCATCCAACAAGGAATCATTACATTACAAAGCGTCACCTAGTTTGATGCTAAACAATACAAGATGGTATTCTTCCACCCATATAGGGAAGGAGATATCAACATCTATGATCAAAGTCTTAACCTAGGTGGATTTAGCGATGCCCTAGATCACATTTCAGCAGAGCACTCAAGGGCAGCAAGCCCAGTAACCCCAGAGAAAGGATCACCAGTGGATAGCTCGCCTGCAGTAACGCCACAACCTGAGGGAATGACAGGATCAGCAGTACCTATGCCACCCGCACCAGCCGCTCCGGCACCATGCACTAGCATACTTAGAATGACTGAGAATCAGTTGCCAGCATTTCTAGTAGCAACACGAAACACAGTACAAGGAAATATCTAGCGACTGAAAGCAAAAGACCCCGACATATGCGAAGGAGCTGAAGATAAGCTACGAATATTCCTGGTACAATGCAAAGGATATTTTGTGGTTAATGGATATGGAGAACACCACGATCAGATCAAGATTCTATATGTGGAATCTCTAATAAGAGGACTCACAGGACAATAGATCATGCCCTTCCAGGATAGAAGAAAGCAGAGGGAGTAGGACACATACGAGGAACTCTAGGGGACACTCTTTGAACTATTTCGGGATCCCAACGCTAAACAGACAGCGAAGCGAATGCTGGAGAAACTACAACAAGGAAAACAGACCTTTTTGGCATACAGGAACGAATGCCGACTATTGAAATACGAGGTCGAATTTGATGATGCTACTCTCAACATCATTCTCCTAAGAAACTGTTGTGAGAGACTCCCAGAAGTATGGGGAATCTTGGACTCGCGCTATACAACAGCAGAACGATTTGCAAGAGGGGCAATCTATAAGGAAAGCAAACTAAACATCGTTCGAAACAACTTGGAAAACACTATAGCACACAAGGTGGCCCAATCATCCAGAAATGTGAATGGAACCTTCAAACCACAGGCAGCTCGAGGTGAAAGCAGAGCATTACCACTAGGAGAACCAATGGAGTTGGGCAAATCAAGGGCAGGACCTGCTCTGAACCTGTTGAAGGAAGAATATGCTAGAAGAATAAGTGGAAAACTCTGCTTCAGGTACGGAAAAGTAGGACATCGGATACAAGAATGCTGAGGCTGACCAGACAGTAGATACCAAGAAGTCAGGGCTGCAGGAAATAATTACTTCCAATCTCAAAAGAGAAGCAACATTCGCGAAATAATCACAAAAGATTCACCAGTGGAAAATAACCAGGGTCCCCAATAAGCGGTAGTACAGGTGATCTAAGATGTAGACCTGGAACACCCATCAAATTAATGAACTACTATACAGCACTACACACGCAAAGGGAAGAAGAAGACGGAGATCATGTAATGATCAAGATGAAGATGCACAATGAAAGATACGAAGAAACAACCATATGTGCAATAATCGACTCTGGGGCTACTGAAAATTTCATCGTCAGGGAAATCTGGGACAAATACGGCCTCCACACCAACAAAGTGAAGAAAGCGAGACTAGGCTACCTAGCAGATGGAACCCCAAGCACAATGGGCCTCATAACCCTTAGGGTGGAGGTACCTATAGACATTGACGGCCATAGGGAAACGGGAACTTTCCAGGTAGCAAATCTCAAAAACCATGACATAGTCCTAGGGATGACGTGGTTGCGAAGACATAACCCGACGATAAACTGGAACGAGAACAAGATGACCTTTACAAGCAAACTATGTAGGAGACAATATCTCCAGAGTTCGCCTATGGTCTATTTGATATCGGTACGAGAAGCGGAAGAAGAAACTTTGCATGCAAACTTCGCTGAGATACCGCAGGATAAGATAGTCCGAATACACAAACTAGATCAAGGGGCAAAAGAGCCTACCAAGGGTTCTAAGGGGCAGCAGGACATGACCTGTATGCCAACGAAGGAATCACGATACCTGCCAATGGGCGGGTAACAATAGTGACAGGAATAGCCATTGGACTACCAGAAGGCACCTGTGGATGGATAGCACATGGCAGTGGTCAAGCAGTCAAACATCGACTCATGACCATGGCGAGGGTGATTGACGCTGACTATACAGGTAAAATCAACATGGTCTTGGCCAACCTGGCTCAAGAGGACTACTAGATCCAGCAAGGCCATCGAATCGCTCAGTTGATCATCGAAAAAATTAACAAAGAAGATCTCCACGAAGTAGATCAACTGGAGGAAACCACAAGAGGAGACAAGAGATTTAGAAACACTGACCAAAACCAGCCCAATACAACAAAAAGAATCGAGATCAAAGAGATCACAGTACAAGCCTTTGGACGATGCTATCGACGGGGACATACAGCAGGAATTCTTAAATTGACATACAAAGACACAAAGGTGGTCTTAGCAAAGATCAACATCAGCATGGAACCAGCAATCCAAGACAAGAAATACCAAATTATAAAATGATGGCAAAAATGAATTTCAAAGGAATATTATCAATTCACAAACCTATTCCAAGAAGAGGAAGGTATGGGACTACCACTCCGAAAATGAGAAATCGACGATGAAATTCAGCTGGACAAAGACGAGAAAACAGGAAAAACAAAGAGATTCCATACAAGAAATTATACCCACTAGGAGAAGCGGAGTTAGAAGAACTTAGAAAGTACATTGAGGAAGAGCTAAAGCAAGGATGGATCAGAGACTCATTTGCGTCAGGAGGATTTCCAATACTATTCATCAAAAAGAAAGATGGAAAATTGAGACTCTATGTAGACTATGGAGATCTCAATTTGGTTACCAAGAAAGATCGATATCCACTATCCTTAATTGGAGAGGCACTAGATAGACTACAGTCAGCAAAATACTTTACCAAGCTCAACATCAAGGACGCATACCACAATATACGCATCAAGGCAGGAGACGAATGGAAGACTACATTCACCTCAAGATATGGAATGTTCAAATACTTGGTTATGCCTTTTCGGCTAACCAATGTACCGGCTTCATTCCAAAGATGGATCAACAAGGTACTC